>NW_007578370.1:13026-202729 GCF_000690725.1 Stegastes partitus
TGTGCTAAATGTATATATTAATACCAGATTTGGCATCAATAGCATCATGACATTTTCAGGATACAAGCCCATGGGTTTACACTTACTGTGATGTCTTCTAGTGACGAGTCAATGATCTCATAGTTGTCTGGCAGACAGTAAAACTTGAGCGTGTGCAGATTGAGGAACACATGATGGGTGAACTGTACACTGTGGGTGTATGCGTGAGACTTCAGACCTCTACCTATAAAAACAACAAAGTAGTGCATCAATCAGTCCAAGCACAACAAAGATGCTAATCCCAGATTAAAATTAAATGTAACGAGCTTACCTTGAAAATATTTCCCACATATAAGGCAGGCATAGACATTGATGTGAGAGAGAGAGATGGAGCAGAGCTTCTCGAAGTCAAAGTCCAGCACACTCCTGAAAAATTAACAGAGAAACTGGAGATGAGCTACAGAGGACAGGGTCAATTAGCACTTAGCGCTAATGTTAGCAGGGTACATTCAACTCTGTCTTGCCTGTTTATGGTGTCAAGATAAGGGCAGTGACGGCTTCTTCGGTCTTCTACTACACGTCCTCGTCCTACTTTGGCTGTCACTGCAACAAAAAGTGACCCACAACAAACGGAAGCAATTTAGACTGTGTGCATTCAGTAAAATAGCTAAACATGCTAGCTCACTTAGCATTGAGTTGGTAACACATGTTTTGACTACACGGAACCATTTGGAAGGGCGGTGCATTTGTTCAAGCTACACAGCGGTGACGCTTGTTGACCCGTCAGCGTGTGACCGGACCGAGCCGTAATTAAAATCAAACACAACACTGCTAGCAACATAGCTAACTGCTAACCAAACGCAGGACTGACGTTTGAAGGAAACAAACTTACCTCCGTCTTCGTTGTCATCGTCGTCCAGATCTTCTTCTCTTTCTCGCTTTAATGAAATCATCGCAATAAAAAGCTTGCGATCTTGATGTCAAAATAACAGAGAAGGCAAAAACTTTAGGGTATTTGGAGGATATGAATGGGGGCAAAGCCGAGCGCCTCGAAACTCGCGGTGCTTGTACGTCGCAGCTGAAGAGTAGCAAACTAAAACCTAACCCGGAGTTAGCTTCCGAGTCATCGACTAAGGGGAAAGTTAAGGTAAAATCTGGTATTCTGAAAACTACTATGCAGAGACAGGTCAAACTTAGACTAGACCAAACACTAGACTTTTTAAAACACACTTTCTGATCTAGTCCACATTAGACCAGCTCTAGATACAAAAAACTACCTATAGACTGTCCTAATCTGGACTAAATTATACCAGAGAAGCTAAAGATGATTTAAAACACTGTTTCTAATTTTTAAAACCTTTATTGTATTTGTAAACATGCAAAAAAAAAGAGAGATTTTTTATTTTTTTTTGCCACCCAGGCCCAGATCTAAAAACTAATCTGACCCAAGTATAGTGGTTTTAGATCTGGACCTGGTGAAATGTGGTTTACTTTTTATTTTGAAGGGCAGGATCTGCCCTATTTGTATTCTAATAATCAGAATAAGGTTTTATATTTAACAAATGGGTTTCACACATCATAGAGGGTTCACAGCAATAAAATCTGATTTAATAAAACGTATAAGTAAGTTTTTCCTTAAGCATCGGCATGCTTAGCATTGCTGGGCAGTACCAAAATCTATGTGATTACTTGCAGCTTTTTAATCTATAACCTGCTGTCTAAATTGAAACATTTGTGATAGTTGTCTCTTTTTTTCTAACAAGGTTTCACCCTGAAACACAACTGTGTTTTAGCTGTTGTTGATGTGTGAACTCCGGGAGCGTTATAAATGGACAACAACTTACCGCTCAGCTAGCTATAGCCATGTAGCTTTTTGTCAGCTCACAGTGCTGTGATTGAGACTTGTTGCAAACATTAGCGCCATTAGCTCATAAATACTGTCGCCGTATCAAAAGCGTTCGCTAAAATGGATATTTTGAGGGACGACGGAGTGCATGAGCTGAAATACAAACCTGGGGGCCGTTTGGATATGAGCCACGGCTTCCTGCACCATATCCGGAGGAACCAGATTGCGAGGTGAGTCCCTCAACTACCGTTAGCTAATGCTAGCAGGTGATATACAAGCTAGTTGACAACATCCAGACTCAAAGCCTGGAGCTGCTTCCTCATTGTTTGATGAAAGTAGATCTGGTGGCGAATGAAGAGTTATTGGTAGGATGGGTTGGGATTAATAATCACGCTTCACTGCTCAAAACGACCGTAAAGTGGAAGGTAGCACAGGCCTGTTGGATAAAGTTGTGGATGCTTTAGGACAAGTGGATAAAACAACATTTAACTGCCTGTTGCAAAATAAATACATTCATTAACACGTGTACTGTTCTAAACTGCGGGCTTAAAACTGTTTTAAAAGCTGCTGACAGCTTTTTTTTAATGCTGTTGCTCCTGTTACGTCTACTGGTTGGTATCTGTGTCAGGATTGTAAGGTTATGCAGTCAGTGCTCGACCTTAAGGCTGCTAATATAACAGGCTGGGCTGCTTGTCATTGACAGAGTTTAGCCACATGAAGGGTAGAGACCACTGTTGTTTGTTTCTGAAATGACTATCAACCCACCATCTATAATTTTAATTGCAATTTCTCAAATGTACTGGCACATAGGAAGGATCAGTGCTGGTGTCAAGTGGATTTTACTGACATCTCAGCTCTACACACAAAATGCATCCATCCCCAGACCAAAACAAGACAGGAACTGTGACAAGACAGAATACATGTATCATAAAGACAGAACACGTATCAGAAAAGAATCAGACATCACTGCATGTCAATGAGCAAAGTGGCTTAGTGCTAAATAAATAAGGAGTAGAAATAGTTAGATAAGGTTGTTTGGTGCTTCCTGATATGTACAGGAGTTTGTAAGCTATATGCTGTTTACAACATATAAAAGAATCAAATAAAATAGTGAGTGATCAAAGTGACTTTGTGTTAAAGAAATGTTGTTCTGTGGTCCCTGTTGTAAATATTAAATTGTAAATATTATTATTACTATTATCTTTTTCTACTAGATGTGTAAATTCTTGTATATATTTGTCTTATTATCTTGTTTTATTTTTTATTAATATTTATTGTATTTTATTCTTTTCTTTCTTTAGTTATTTTACTTTATTTTATTTTATTTTTTAAATTTTTCTATTATTCGTGCAAATTCCTAGGGCGACACCAACAGCCGAAACCAAATTCCTTGTATGTTGTGTAAGTACTTGGCCATTAAAGCTGATTCTGATTCTGATATTAGCTAAAACAAAATACTTTAAAAGGTTCAAACTATATGCTATTACAGGGGAAAGTCCACAGTCTGATGCCTCCTGCTGTATCTTTGGTTACCAGTGTGGTGTAAAGCTGTGGGGCTTGACAAGTCACCATTATTTACAAGCACTTTCTTTTTTTTTCTAACTACCTTTGAGCCAAAGTGCTCTCCTGTAGTGAAATAAGATTTACTTAACCAATTTAAATGTCAAGGGTAAGATCTTACAGTATTATTCATGAAGTGAATTTACCAGAGAGAGATCCTTCATTCATCCCCACGGGGAAACTCAAGGTATCCAGTAGCTCACGCTTAACGAGAAAAATAAGAGGCAAATTGTGCTCGTAGAAAAAACAGTTTTAGGTGCAAGAAAAAGGTAGATCTGTGCTGGACAATTACAGTATAAATAGTGTAAATACAGCATAACAACAAAAATAATAAACATGCAAATATCATCACTAAAACCCTTCAGAATTCTATGTAAAGCAAATGTACCGAACTAAATCAAATATTAAGGTTAAGATCGTACCATATCATCAATTATACAATTTTACCTGAATTATTTAAATATTAATGTTCAGACCCTAGAACAGGATGTGAAGAAATGCAGACTTAAGTTTGGGTTTAGTGTGTTTTAAGCTTCCACTGACCTCGTGGAACAGTTTTGTCAGAGAACCGTGATTTCAGCTCGTCCGCCTGTCTGCAAACGACAGTAAACATGACTTAGCTGCTCGTTTTTAATCAATCGTGTCATTGTCGAGCGCTTGCTACATATTTTCCCCGCAATAACCAAACATTGGTTTCCTGTTTTCTCAAGAGATGACTACGATAAAGAAGTGAAGCAAGCCAAAGAGCTTCAGCGGCGGAGGCACACAACGACCCCCAGAAGACCCCGTCGACCGGACATCCAAGTGTACCACCCTCGACGAAGACGTGAGATTGATGTGCTTTCTTTTGAGGTTTCTGCTGACGACTGTATCCACTGGAGTAAAGTTAATGCGCGTGTGTGCTAATTTTCCAGATGGTTCAGAGCCAGGGGCCGGTGCTGACGCCGAGGAGTGGAATGAGAGTGGGTCAAGCACAGAGACGGAGACCCACGGGACCGAACTCTTCTGGCTTGACTATCAGGCGGATTCTGGTACCATCACATCCTTCCTTGTGCACAAGGTTAATGCACATTTCTTTGTCTGATAGTTCTGGCTCTGCCATCTTTGCCTTGGCTTTAATCCCCCTTAATGTTCTCTGTGTTTGTACAGGAGGACAAACCTGAGAAGGTAGTGGAACGTGTTGCAGAGAAGAACATTCTGGATTCAGCCATGAGGGCAGCTCTGGAGGCTCGAATCCGAAAAGAAATCGACAAAAGACGAGAGAAACGCTGAGTCATGGTCGCAAACGGTTGATTATGATGACAGGGGAGCTACAGACAGAGAGGAGCAACGCTTCATTTGCTGTTCTGTGCTCCTCCAAAGCATTAACGCTGCGGTGCGTCAGGGGAATAAAGCGGACTCTGGGATGTACAGTGACTGTCAGCAGAGATCTAATGTGAAGACCCACAATCAATCCATCTTCTGTTCTGAACAGAGAAGGAGCTGCACTTATAGACTGTATGGTTGGGAGATGACTGTCAAGTTTATGTTTATTCCATTTTACGAATCTTGGACTGTTACGTCACACTCTGATTCTCGACACTGGGGACACATTGTACACAACAAGACGAGACAACTGGACCTTTTCTTTGTTGCGCTCTTATCGTTAAATTCAGAAACCTCAGGTACTCCTTGACAGAGAGCCCTGAGAGAATCCTTTGGCTTCCATGGAAAGTTTGTCTTGTGTTTACAAAGGTCTACTTTTTATAAACAAGATTTTAAGCTTCTTTTTTTTTTTTAATTCTTTCAACTGAACATCGGTCTGTCTGCAGTTTCATGTTTAGAAATGTGAGAATTCAGTTTTGTTTATTGAGTTTAGTAGATGTAGCCATAGTAATGTTGGCGCCTGTGTTTCATGGTTTTCTGTTCTAATTTATTTTGGGTTGTTGAGAGACTTATTTTTGATACTGTAATATTTTTTTGAGGACACAACTGTGTACATATAAAATGACATACATGAAAGCTATTTGTTGTCGTCTCAGTGTGTCTGAATGTGAACTGACGGAATCGAAAAGCCATGACGTGAGTGTCTTGTGTGCTCATTCAAATCAGAATTACAGATCAATACATTTATAGACTATTGATTACTTCTGTCCTGAAATAATCATTGTTGGGAATACGGTACGTGTAAATTGGGATACAGAAAAATGCTCTTTCAGTTGGCACAAGTGTTTGACATTCGGCCTTCAGCAGGTGGCAGTGTCTGTCAGCTGTACAACTCTGCAGGCCTCTGCTTTACTTTCCTTGTGCCTCCACAGCTGTTTCTACCCACCGTTAAATTAGATTTCATTCTTTAGGCTTATAGTAACTGTGCATCTAAGGTATACTGGTCTGACTATAGTGTCTTTTCCATACAAAGAGGAGTTTTAATCAGTGTAAAATTTCACATATTGTTTCACTTTTTACTAAAAAAGTGCTTAACTAGAACCGAAGTGTTTTGAAGGCCGAGGTGGTAGGTAGTTAAAAGTTAACTGTGAAGCCCCGGGTTGGTTTCTGGCTGGGGCTGTTTGCTGCATGTCACTTATCTGCCCCTCTTCTTCCTGTCAGCTGTCTGATAAAGGCGTGAAATGCTCCTAACATACAGCGGCTCAATAAGGTGTCAGGCTACCATGCAGTCCTACAACACCATCAGTGCACCTTGGCATTGATTCTCCAAGTATCTTAAACTCTGCTGGAGGTGCTGAACGTCATTTTTCCAAATGATATTCCCTAATTTGGAGTTTTTAATGATTGAGGTGAACACATTCATCCCATACGTGTTCAATTGGGTTGAGCTGTAGGGACTATGAAGGCCAAAGTTTATGTTTCATATCATTTTCATACCCATCAAATCATTCATTAACCCCTCGTGATCTATGGATGGAGTCATTATCATCCTGGAACAGACCGCTCGCATCAGGATAAAGATGTATGATCACAGGATAAAGGTGATCACTCACAACAACTTTGTATTGATTTGCAGTGACCTTTTCAGACCATGTCAGCAAAATGCTCCACACAGCAAAACAGAGCAACCAAACAACCTCGCTGTAGGGGTCAAGGGTTCAGGTTTTTCCTTAACTTGACACATAAAAATGATCATGGAGGATTATTGTCCAACAACAGGCAGTGGATTCTATACACAAGATAAGAATTTCCTCTTTTCAGTGTCATAAACCAGGGCGAGCTCCCATGCACACACTCAATTCAGACTTCAACTATGTTACAAAGTTTACATTTTACTTAAACCTACAGACAATGCTGCATCAGTGAACTCCGTCTTTGCATGACAAAGCATAAAATTCACCCACTGGCTTCGAAAATGCTGTGTAACACTCAAGAAGTTCAAAAGTCCTTCAGGTGATTACGGTTTTACGTAACACCTTTCACTGTTTCATTTCTTTACCCACCCACCAAGCTGCAGCAGGAGGTTGCTATTGTTACTCTGGTTTTCCCATGTGGGACAAGCTAGGCAATTTAGAAGTGTTAAACCCCCCTCCAGTCCAATCTTTGAAACACAAAAGCCTAATTCATACAGCTAGGCTGCAGTAAAAAAAGAAAAAAGAAACTGGGGGGGATCTAGCAGTTGATCAGAAACAAGTGACCAAAAAAAGAAATACGAGCTCTTCACAAATGCATCACTCCACTTAAGGCCTAAAAGACCAGCGGCAGCATGCAGGTTAAATGCGTCCCATCAAAGAGGATAAATTGCAGCCAAATTTTTCTCTGTGCATGAAAAGCGGAGGCAGAAAGTTCCGCCAGCAGCCCATGGCCGTGGAAAAAAACACCGTTGACTTGACATTTGGACAGACAGGCTGCTGATCCGCACCATAGTAGGAGATTAACTCATTGTTTTCATTAATGCATGAAAATATGCAAACTTCATCCTGCGACCACATGGCGGGCCAAGTCTCCACAGTGTTATGCAAAGCCTTGTCAAGGAGGAGTGGGCTCTGCGAGGCCATTGGTGCAGCAGAGACACTCCCCTTTAGATCGCCAACGGCTTCCTCCGGCTCATTTTCATTCCTAAGTCAGCATGTGACTCGAGATATTCACATGTCTTCTACTCTGCCGCTCACCAGACAATCTCCAGTTTCACGATTTCTCAATTGGCTGAAAATGACCCAATCACGACTCACACTTTCACACCTTCCCTCCCATTAGTTTAGCTTTACAATGAATGATTACATAACCCTTCACCTATGCTTCTGCAGCTTACCACCTGGAAACACCCACCGAATGTTTCCAAAGCATGAAAATGTGCAATTTAATGAAGCGCTGTTCGTGTCAGGCTGGGTGTATTTGGTAATACTCGAGTATTGCCTAATATATGACATATCACATGTTTATCAGACGTTAATATAATCGTTGTGATTAGACTGCACCATTAGGATTTCCGGCCTGCTGTAAAATCGAGATCAAGATAACTGCGGCGCTGCCTCGAACATTCCTGTCTTTTTTTTTTGGTTTGTTTTTGCAACAAGCTCTAGATTTAATTTAAAACTCTTCTATCATTCATAGTAGATGTTCAAATATTGAACCAGTTCCCTCATGTAACCCTTTAAGAGCCTCTAGCAATTCTGTTCTTCATCAACAGCAGATACTCGGACGCCTTCAGCTTCCTTCCTTTCACAGCTCAGTAAGTTTTCTTACTGAGGTACCAAACATTTGATAAGCTCTTCAAATATTGCAAACAAAGTGCTATTGTTCAGCACAAAGGTGCACAGTACCTGCAGCCGTTCTAAAGTTGTATATTTACATCATGTTTCTTTCTGTCTTATTTGTTCATGCTGAGTTAAACAGTGAGGCTCCATCTCACCTTGTCTCTTGAATTCTTTCAAATTTGTAGTAATTGTTAATAAAACTAAGCAAACAAAAACTACTTCAATATCCATCATTTGGTTTGAAATTTGTTAAAAAGATCAACATTCTTGGCTCTTTTCTGAGCTGAATGAAGTGATCTCAGTGAAGGCTGTTACATAACATGCTGTGGAATTTAGACTGGGTTGGACACGGTGACATCGCAGATTTAATGCCTCTTTTATATCAAATAAGATAAGTTTTTGGTGGAACTACGGAGCTGCTGAAAACACAATTGCGCAACAGTGGAGCTGACAATGACACAGCACGTTTCAGTGTTAACAGATGCACCTTTGTAACCATCAATACAAGGGATTCATGCAGAGTCACAGTTACAGGGTGAAAATACTTAAAGAGGTCACGTCTTCCTCTGAAAAAATCATATCCACTAACAAACTACAATAAAAGGTTCTCAAGCAAATTTCATTAAGTTTTCTAAACTTAAATTTAGTTTTAAACCAATTAAATAAGATATTTCTGTTTAAAGTACCCACAAAATGAAGTTGATGCGACTACAAACAACATAATGTTTGCAACTGAAAAGTTTAGTTGTTTTTTTTTTTTTTAATTGTTAAATTAGGCCCACCAACCATACATTTAATTGTGTGGTGGGAACAGGACACTTGAATAACAACACTTGATGCTTAAATTCACAGTTTTACTTTGAGGTTTCCTGCTGAATCTAAATAATAATAATAATAATAATAAATGTTATTTATGAAGCACTTTTCAAAACAAATGCTACAAAGTGCTTTTCAATAAAAATGAATTAAAAATTAAAATACAATAAGCACACAGAATCATTGATAAAAGTAGAAAACACACACAGAAAACAGGAAGCTGAAAAACATAAAACTTAAATCTGAATCAGTGCAGTGAAACAGTGTAAGTTATCAGCAAACAGCTAAAAGAGGAAGGGGTGGGTTTGATTTCAGTTGCCTGTAAAAGTACAGTAAGAGCAAGCTCCGACAAATATTGCATCAGCTGTCACCTAATCCTTACGGTAAATCCCACTGACCTCAACTGAATGGCTGACCGGCTTCTGCCCTTCTCACCATGACTACTGCACCGACTGTGAGAAAAATTAAAGACACAATGAGACGCTGTGTTAAAAACATTTAGTCTCAATGTCATATTGGCTTTGGTTGCCCTCGTGGTTTGTTTGGGTTCATGTGTGAGCTGAGCTCAGGTGGTCTGAGCTCTCTGTTGTGGGAAGAATTCTGTGTTCTTTCTCGTTACGGATCAGCACAGTACTCGCCTGAGTGCCACTAAAAGCTCATTTCCTAACATCAGTTCATAATACTGCACCAACGCAATGTTCATGTTGATCACCAGTGAAAATTTAAAGTTGTATCGGCTCATGGCTGTCTCCAAAAATCAGCTTACAGTGTGTGTGTGTGTGTGTGTGTGTGTGTGTAATGCGATGCTCTCGAGGAACAATTTCCCAGACCTTTATTACAACCCGTCGCCTGTCAGCTGCAGCAGCCTGTGCCTGTGCTGCAGTACCGTTGCAGTAAAGTGATCTTGCCCATTCAAGGCTATGGAAGTGTAACCCCCCTCCCCCGAAGCACCAACAATTGGTTAAATATAGATGTTTGGCTGGGCCACTGTGTAGTGGAAATGCACAGCTGCTGTGGTTAAGCTGCAAACAGGACAGAGGCTTTGATGGTATCATTTGACGATGAACGCTATTCATAGCTTGATATACTGTAACTGCCGGGATGAGCAGGGCTCCATTTCAGAGTTAAGAGGTGCATCCAGAAGTTCTCTGAGGTCACAAAAAGCCACAAAGAAGAGGTTTCTAGATGTTAAACCGAGTGTGTTTTCAATAAATGGGATAATATTTCAACAGTCTTTAAAAATTCATCAAGGTTCGTTAGGAAAACAATGCAGATGGATCCTCGTGGATGTTTAAAATTCAACCTCAACAACACTCTGAGCATCAAAATCAAACATGACAAATAATTAGGGATGGACTGATACCTCTTTTTGATTTCCGATACCGATACCGATACTTCAACTTTGAGTATCTGCCGATACCAATACCAATACCGATACCATCTCTCCTCCTAAACTTCTTTGGAAATACCTTATTTGCATGGATACATTTGTTTAAGATGGCTTTATCAAAAGCCTCATACTATTAAAGCATAGATTTGCTTTTCTAAGAAAGGAAAAAACAGCCAAAAGCATGTCTCAAAGTTAAACTGTAGCTGCTTTATTTGAGCTGCAATCAGACTACAGTGTGCACTCAGTGCCATTCACATATTTAGAACAGATCAAAATGACACAGCAACATTAAGCTGCAATTTAAAGGTTAAATTACCAAAACTTGGTATTAAATAACAGTACCACTAATAGCTGCTCTCGGCTCTGCGCATGAGCAGTAGTAAATGAGGCCGGAAACGTTGTGAACTGCTGCGGGATGGGATCCAATAGGAAGAGTCTGTCTGCAGAGCCGGAGACCCACGTACAGGCTGCTGGTAGAGGCTGTACTCGTCTTCTACGGCCGTATAAGTGCACGGCTTCTAGTTTGGGTGCTGACGTAGTTTTAAAGGGTGATTTCACTCAAAATATACTTCCAATTTTTAAAAAAATATTTAAGAAGAGTATTTTTAACCCCTTACCGCTCCCACGGCCCGCCGGCGGGACGTGACCACTTTCCAAACACATTACAGCTAGATGTGCGCATGCTCCACAATCACGTTTCCCGACAACATACACATCAAATGAAAGCTCTCCTCTTTCCGATGATATAAACCTTTTTGACCTGCAGCAACCACAGCGTTGACACAAAGAGCTTTTTGTACAGAAAAGCAAAATGTTAAAATCCGAGTTTTCTTACTTTTGAAGGCTCTTTGCAGCTCAAACATCGCTCATTCCTCACCAGCTTGGTCTCATTCTGTCCGGACACAAACAGTGAACATAATCCCGTAAAATAATTCGGTCCGTAAAACGTATTAGATCCTCAAAGGCACAAATTCTGCAGCAATGTCTTCCCAGCTTGAGATCAGTTCCGGTTGTTTTATTCATTTCTTCTGGCAAAATCAGACTGAATCTATTTCAGATCACGCTGAAAGCGCTACAGTCAGCTGGACGGACGTCTCAGCTTTTGATTGACACCTAGTTTGGCCAATAGGAGGGCTTTGAGGGTGAGTGACAGCCTGAAGGGCCAATGGAGTGTCTCAGACAGTCAACCCGGTACGGACAAGTCCCACCCTTGTAGATTCGACCAGTTGCAGACACTCTCTGACGCTGTACACTTGTAGCCAATGAGCAGACGAACCCGTGGATGTGTCCGAAGGCAGGATTGTGTGTGTGTGGCGGTATCGGATCGGCCAGTTACCACTGTGAAGTAAATCATCCGATACCGTCATTTCGTCCAGTATCGGCCCGATACCGATACCCAGTATCGGATCTCTACAAATAATATATAATATTATACATCAGTTTACACAGCTTATTGACCTCCCAATATTCAACTCAATCACACATTAGGAGCCTCATGTTATCTATGTCAGATCTTTGCTGTTTCCTTCTGCTAATGAGTCTTTTTTTTTCATAACAATGAAACTCTACATTTTTACATGTGCAAACTATAAAGCACACCCAGAACTGGACGAAGCTGACAACATTTATGTGACACAGCAACAAAGCTTATTATAGCCAAAGGGTTCATTGGATTACCCATCCAGCACTTTGTTCACTAGAACAAGATTTAATGCCGGGTTTAGTCCGACAAATCTTTTTAAAGCTCGAGGCGATTTTGAGAAACAAAAAGAAGTCACAGAGATTCCATCGGGATTACAAGATAGTGTTTAATTCATTCTAACTTTTCTTCTGTCTTTTTTTTTCTTTTTTTTTTTTTTTCTTCAGTCTCACAGTTGTGTACCAAGGTTTGGGCATCTAACGTTACATTACATACTTTAATGAATTTTGAAATGAAAAGAAGTAAATACAAATCCTGCAACAAACACATATTAATTATGGATTTTTTTTTTATTTTTTATGTGAAATCACTGTTACTTTTTATGTTGTGACCTTAAAAAAGGAGAACAATAAGTTATGCTGAGGGATGCCCGAACTGTTGCTTACAGCTGCATTAGGTAAATGTTTTATTCAACACAGCAGGAGTCTCCTGTGACCCCCTCAGGGCGCTGACTAGTGTGCACCGTCCAAACTTGCCTCAATGGGCGTTTCAACCATTTCTAACATCAGGTGTGAAAAACTATGAATGAACGGACATTCCTGTAATAATTTCAGCAGAATCTTCTCACGTCATCAGATTGTTTACTTCACTCAATCACCGTCTTCTGAGTGTCCTTTCCATTTGGGCATCGACAGAATACCGCCAGTTCAAATAACTACCTTGTAATACATCCATAATTCGTGTTGGTACAAGGTTGTGTCAATATTGCTTTCCTGTTCTCCTGCAATTAGCTGATCATGACCTGTGTTTGCATTACATATCAGGTGTTACATAAAGATTATCAGCTTCTTTGGAAATGTTTTCATTCCTGTTGAGCAACACAGTCTTGTGCAATTTTAATCACAGGTCTTACGTTATTGCAGACATACATCATCAATCATGTGATAGTTCGATATGGTAAACAACTCTGGATGCAGGTGGAACAACAGCATTCTTACATGACCGAAGATCTGCCCAGAAACTAATCTCAGGGTTCAGTAAGGATATAAATTGTTCAAGCTCATGCAGCAGTGTTTAGAATTTCCTTTAGAGCTTCATTTTTTGGGCTTATTTCTGAGAATCAGACTACACTTTGCTTTTACCATTACCTCTATGGGCCTTTTATACAGCAGCCATTTTGACATTTTGACTGTACCTTCATGGAACAGAGACTTCCCGACTATTACATGTCAAAATGGCTGCTGTGAAAGAGCTCTACTGTTCTTGTCACATTTGCTGAACAGTAGAAAGTATTCACCTAATCTCTGAGGCAGTTTGGCTGACATTTCAATCAGCGTCCACGAGGACGCTTTGATTTCTTAACTCTTTTGAAGTTTCAATTTGCAAGGAGCATTTTATTTATTGGCTCGCAAAGGAGCAGAGCATTTAACCTAAAAAAACAAAGAAGTCCCAGAGTCCCAGAACAATCAGCTCAATCAATGCATTTCAAATTTGAATGACAGATTTAATTGTTGGATAGTAAATTAAGAACATTTAGTCCCAAAAACGTTTTCCCAAATTTGTTTCTGCAACGTTGCCTCGCAGCTAGAAGGTCACCGGTTCGCGTCCCGGTGGGGACACCCGGGATCTTTTTGCGTTTGCATGTTCTCCCCGTGCAGCGTGGGTTCTCTCTGGGTTCTCCAGCTTCCTCCCACACAGTCCAAAAACATGTTGAGGTTAATTGAGATTCTAAATTGTCCGTAGGTGTGAATGTGAGTGTGCTTGGTTGTCTGTCTTTAAGTGTAGCCCTGTGATAGACTGGTGACCTGTCCAGGGTGTCCCCTGCCTTCGCCCTGAGTCAGCTGGGATAGACTCCAGCCCCCCTGGACCCCAGTGAGGGTGAAGTGGTGTATAGATAATGGATGGATGGATGTTTCTGGGTTCAGAGTTAATGATTCAAACTCATTCTCACTTTGTAAATGAGCAAACATCAGGCCAATGAGTTGTTTACAGAGTTGATCCAAAGCTGTTGTTTTAAACTTGTGGTCTTGCAACCAGGGCAAAGTGCAACTTTAGATGTCTTTCTTTGTCACAACTCATAGATTAGACAAATCTTTGTGGGATTCTTGAGCTCTACTGATATATTTAGGAGGATCAGCTTCAGACAAATCTTGGCAACAGTTTGGTTTTTTTTAACGTTGTGAAGAAGCTATTTGTACAGACATGGAATACATACAGTCACAGTTTACACGTACAAATGCAGTATATTGTAGTAATATTTCCCTTATAAGTATTATGTCCCTTTAAATAATGAATTCAGCTTTTTGCAGTGCCACTGTTTCAAATGTTTTGTGAGACTTTCTTAACTATTTGTATGATTTAATTATGTTTATATTTCATTTACATTCCTATACGTTTTCATTTTCGCTGAGGAATGCATTTGTTGTATCATAATGTTACACAGACTTAAATTGTTGGTGTAACTACTAGCATGTGGTGGCACCACAGATAAAAACAGATGTAGTTTTATTAATGTGTGAAGCTGATAATGGATAAGGCCTACACAGTATTTATGGACACACTATGGATTTAATTTCTGTCATTAGTAGTGAAAATAATTTGGCGGTGACAGTGTAGATAGTGAATAATGCAGTAAAATATAGCTGAAGAAAATCGTTTAATTTCCTTATTGTTCCTTCTGTGCTTCTAGATCAAAATATTGCATCTGACATCAACAGTTCATCACTATTCTTTGGTATTGAGTGGTGATTGACCAACAAAACAGAGGTTTCTTTGTATAAAAAAGGTTGCATGTTATGAAGTACTAAAGCTAACTTATACTACAGTGTTAAGACACTTGAATGGTTTAATACATGTACAGTGTAGAACAGAAGTAAGGAAGTGAGTGCAATATCACCTAAATGTCACAAGATCCAAAACACACCTTGAAATAGTTGCATCATGTCTAAGTCAACAAGCAGAAGGTTTTTCCTCTTACGATCAATCAAAAACAAACACGGACACTTCAGTAGAAACCATTTGCAAAACAAGTTCATACACCTATCATGACTGACTCAGGAAAGAAAACCTGTGATCACTGAAGCTAATTTGGGTACAGCTTGTGATTTCCAGGTAACCTAACTGCATGAAAACAGTTACAACAAATAACCTGTGAACATCAGAACGTTCTTATTTTTGTATCAGCTAGCCATCATGGCTCCATGACCAAAAAGAATTACCAGAGGAACTGAAATGTCAGAAAGATAAAGATGGAACTGAAACAGAAGATCAGTGACCAACTAAAATCAGCTGAAGGAGCATACAGAATGAACTATAGTACCTCTAATCTGAGCAGCAATGGCTGGCCTCCTAAGATGACACCACTGGCAATGCACCATTTGCATATTCCAGCTCTGAGAAAAGTTTCAGTTTCTGTGAGAAGGACATTGCATGAGAGGACTTCCACACTGAATGCATAGTCCCAAGAGTGAAGCACAGATGTGATGTGATGACATGGAGTGCAGAAGGTGTTGCAGAGATGACATTCATAGATAGTACAATGAATGCCTGTGGATGTACCAACATACTGGCTGACAAGATGATTCTCAGCTTGCATCAGTTTGGCAGAAGAGGAATATTCCAGCATGATAAGCACACTGCCAAAATCACACAAGTGTTTTTAAAGTAGAACAAAGTCAAGTATGCTAAGTATGTCGCCTGACCTAAATGTCACCTTCAGGGCATTTTGAAGGGGAAGGCAGGAAAATACGACGTCTCCAACAAGCAGCAGCAGAAAGAAAATGTCTTTTAAAGAATGACAGAAATGTGTTAAACATTGGTAGCCTCCCCGCTGAGGAGGATTGAGTCCGTCATGAAAAATGAAGATGGAAAGGCAACGTATTGGAAGAGCAAAGAAGTGTAGTAATGGAAGGTGTACTGGCCTTTGTTGCATTAACTTTCTAACTGGGGGGGGCTTGCAATTTTAATATAGTAAATATCAACTGTTAGATGTAGTTTTACAGAAGAGCAAATATCTTACTGTAAAATAGTGAAGTAATGGAAATATTGCAACCATTTTAAATCATGTTTATGTCTTATTTCTGATGTCAGGTATTTAAGTCCATGAACATGTGGCTGATGGTGTCACCTTCAAGCAAAGTTTTGTGTATGTACAATTCATTTAGCACAAGACACTATTCATTTATGTCTTGATGTTTCTGAAAATGTGCATGTTCTCAAATCTTTTACCGACTAAGCTCCTGTTTGACCTCTTTCTAGTTAAATATATAACTTGAGAAACTGGTTCATCACACTTAGCTTACATAGTTTTGTTGGACAAATGCTTGTTTACACCAAGACCAAGGTTTCCAAGAGCTTGAGTTACAGTGCTACTGATGGCAGGTCACACTATCTCAGTATTTCTGTTGTGTTGTGTCTAAACTATCAAACCAAGGGTCACTTTGCCACATGTGAACTCGACTGTTCGATAAAGTTTACTCAGGAGTCAAGTCGGTTTTGACCTGACATGCACACAAATGGTCTGAATGCTGGCATATTCTTTTTTAAAAGAAAGGTGAAAAGGGGACATTTATTGAATAGAGAGCGCAACAAAGACTTTTTATTTTGCAAAATTCATCCTAGTCATGGTTAATTCATAAATAAAGTCAGTCTTTCTTTTCCACAATGTACTGCTCCATCTGAAAGTTAACTTAGTAGGTTACTGGAGGGCAAAATCTGCATGTGTTGTGTATGAAACATGTAAAAAAATATTCTATAAAATGTGTATATTTCGGACACAACAATGTCTAGATGAAAGCAGAGCAATATGACAACCTTGTAATTGAGACAATGTGCTCGTGCTGCTTGTTGTCTTTGCCCTTCATACTATCTGTATCACTGATATACAATGGCTCAATGAAAATGCAAGCAGTAGTCCAGCAACATGACAAACAGAAAATAAACATGTTTGATTATGTAATCACTATGCGATTTGAAACTTGCTACACTAAGAGCAGTGAAGAGCTTCGTCCTTTATGCAATGCGGTTTCCATGAAGTCTGAACCATTAAATGGAAGCAGCATCTTGGCTTTGTGCCACCTTAGAGGCTGGACGTGCTATCGGTGTCGATCAGGTAAATGACATAGCAAAGGCCTTCAAAGAAGCAAAAAACAAATAAAGGTCGATGTGACCACAACATGAACTATAATGCAGCGGCTCACACCACAGTGGAATATGTTTAATCTTGTCCACTGAGTGATGAGAAAACAAGCCCAACTGGTCTTCAGTCAGTGATATCAACATAATTCATAAGAATTCGTCATCAAGGGGAAATCCTGGATTTTGAAATTTCACAATACAAAAACCACAAGACTTCCGATGTTTACCTGCCTCATAAGCTGAGGCAGCTGTCTGTGCTGTTTATCTCCATTAAACCAGTCGCACTAAAAGCACACTGAGGTACAGGCAGCTTATCGGGGGCCAACATGAAGGGGGTTGGTTTGGGGTTCAACTCTGCCACAAGCGCTGCTCAGTGCTGGACCCGGTCCAGTGGCAACATGTAAGATGCTTAGCCCTGCCAACAACCCTGAAACCTCCTTCTAGCTGCTTCCCTCTGGTCAGACAAACTGAGGCCTCAGCAGAGATCCAGCTGACAATTTACAAAACTCCAGTAACTGAGGACTTGAGGTTTCAGGTAATTTAGATCATGAACCTAAATGTAATGCAGGTTGGCTGCAAATATAAAAGTCACGCTCTTTCTAACACAGCTTTGTGGTTCAATGTCCACTTTAAGCCACACATTTTGGAAACCAAACTGAACAGCAAACAGATTCTCAAAACGTTGTTGCAGCCGCCTGCTATTGTCCCTGTTCTGGCTTTATAGAAACAGCCATTACAATGTAGACAAACTCCTGAGGTCCAAAAATGTACCGGTGTCAACTACAGATCAGAGCTGACGGAAACCCCACCTTACACGAACATTCTGATTGCAAATTAAAGTTTAAAAGCTTTTCAGATACACTTCAACTTTGCTTGCATACCAGAAACCAATCATAAGGACAGTTTTCGTCATACATAGTTGCCGAGCAACATGCCGCTCGTTCCCATGGAGATAACTGCCTTAAAAACACAGATGTGTTGATGCCCCATTTTTCAGTCACGCGCTAAAACTTCCTGAACAGGAACCTGGTCAACAAACTAGCACAAGCTGTATTTAACGACTTCATTTATCTGGATTGCACAAATCCAGAGGTCAGTTGTATTTAGCTTCCAACATGATATTTACAGACTGGTTCAAGCACCGAGGACTGATTTCAGGAGTGCTTTTTTTTTTTTTTTTAAATTTCTCATTAGGGGTACGAATTACAGCAACTTCCTTATTGTGAGGACTGTCTTAAATCAAGCATCACAAATAACACTCTGCAGTATGGACAATAAATATGCAAGAAAAGCAATGAGACAAAAGATGTTTCAAAGGAGTAGTCATTTATTACAGAGCATAAGGAAACTACCCAGTCTAGACATGAAGCATTACATTATGAGCTACTTGTTCCTCTGGAAGTTGAACGCATGTTGGTGGGAAGGGAGAAAAGCAAATGGGGGTGGGGTGGGGTGGGGGTAGAGGAAATAGAAAAGGCACTCTTACACTTACTGTAGCCAACGGGATGACCTCCGAGTGGTAAAAGGGAACAAAACCAAAACTTGCAACTATCCCCCACATGGGATGGCTGTGTAAACAAGGCTGGTTTCTCTGTACTACACCAACCAAATGTTGCCATCGCATTAACGAGGATAGGTAAGAGCTAAAGAATTGCACCCGACATTTTAAATGGGATTTTAAAACTAACCCACCTAAAAAAATAAGATCTGCAGTTCAAAAATAAAAAAAGTTTTAAAAGAGTCATTTACAGTAGCCAGTGACACTGCTGTTGAGGCGGACCAAAGCTTTTCTGTACAACACTCTGGAGCCTCAAGCCAAACACTGAAATGATCAAGTCAAACGGAATCCAAGGTTCAATAAGTCTGATTAAAGCTGCCTTCTGAAACTTCAGCTTCTCTGTATCCACGCTGAGTTTCAGAGAACAAATAAATAATGTTGAGGTTTGACTCCTAGCCAATAAGACTCTGTGGCAAGAACGCACTCCTTTAGGAATAAAGATGGGACTCAGGTTTCTCTGTAGCCACACCTGCCATCAATAAACTTAAGGAGTGAAAGGGTCTTTAGTCACTTCAAACCATAAAAAAACCAAGTGAAACTACATTTAAAAAAGGACTAATTTAAAATTGTTTGTCAATGCATACACAATTGAAATTTTCCCTATCGCCATCAAGTATAACCAATACCTCTGCAGACCAGAGCAGTGACATAGCAGCTTCTGACTTTTCTGTATTACGTCAGAAAACAGCAAAGGTCTGTAGGGGCATCTGAGGCCGTAAGCTCATTGAGAGCTTGAATAATTAGGATTTGGCTTGCCCCATAGCCTGCAATGCATAGCATTTTTAGTGAAAACAGCAACAACCCTTGAATTTTAATTGTGCCATTCTAGCATCCTCCGCAAAGAAGAGGGGATAAAGCAAAGCTAACAAAAGGGATAAAAACACTGGGTCAAGGAATAAGTATACCAGACTGACAAAGGAGGAATGTTAAAGAAAAAAGCTAAACTTTTTTTTTTTTGGGTGGGGGGAGGGGGGGACAGTGCTAGATCAGACAACACTCTGACTATCAAATGATGCTTATAAATGGACTTGAATAAATTTAGATGTCATGCAGACTCCTTATATCAGTAGCACCAGTAAATTAAGAGGGGTATCGCATATAGTCTAATATGCTACCGCCATGACATTGAATAGAAGACTGACGATACTGACATGAGTGGAATGCCAAAAGGAGAACTGAACGCAGCTAATTTGTGACTATCACAACAAGAAGCAGGGGGACCTCAAGACATGGGAGAACATGAACTCCAGTAGTGCATGAGTTCATGGAACCCATCCAATTCTTTAAAACATCAAGGGTCAGAGGTATGCCTCCTAGGACCCAGCACGATACTGCAACCAGTAGAAAACAGTAACAAGACAGGGAGGTGTGGAGCGAGGAAGGGAGTCATGTGTTAAATGATGCCATTATTATGTGAGCGATAAGTGCATTTCACCCCGGAACCTTGGAGGCTTCTCTGTAGTATACACCAACAAGCCTGGGGGGAAAAGCTTAACAGGTTTAGTATTTGAGCTTTTTGGGAACCTCCCATGGGAAGGAGTCTCGGCCAAAGTGGCCATAGGCTGCGGTCCTCTGATACAAGGGTTTCTTCAGATCCAGCTCCCTGGAATACATAATCAACATATTTAGCAGCAGTCACATACAGTGACCTTAGATCCACACAATCATACTCACACAGGCATAACGCCCACAATTAGCCAGTGGGGAGTGTCGAGAGTCATAAGAAAAAAAAGGTTAGACTGGCTGATAAGGAGGGAAACGTGAAGCTTCGACACTTACCCTGCCAACCAAACAGGACACTGCAGCTTGCAGATGGAAACCACACTCATCCAATTTATAAAGCAGCAGTTATCTAACTGAGCTATATGGCTTTACTACACCAGATAGTAATCACATTTGCCCCAGTTATGGAGACTTTGCCCCACTGATGCCCACCTTTAATCTACTGTACGATGTAATTAAGCAGAAAGAGATAGGGCACTCATAATTTTGATAACAGAAGTCAAACAAAAGATGCCAGCTGTGGCAAACACAGATGATTCTGTTGTGTTACAACTAATCAGTCAAAAATAATTAAATCCTGGGCAGGGCAACTGAAAAAAAAAGAAATCACTAAGGCACAGGAAACAGGAAGGAGCCAGGAGCTGCTATATAATTGAATAGCAGATGGCTTCAGAGGTTATACATTACCTGACAATGACTCCAGGACGGAGGTCAAAGTTCTTCTTCACAATGTCAAGCAGCTCCCTCTCACTCTTGTGGGAGGTCCCATAGTGGAAGATAGAAATGGAGAGGGGATGGGCAACTCCAATGGCATAGGACACCTAATACAGCACACATTGATGTATTATATCAAGCATAAAAACCACGATAAAACTTCAGGTAGGAACCTCTTGCAGCCCCTCTCTAAAAAATGAAAACTGGTGGAGTTTGACATTACAGCTCACCTGGACCAGCACCCTCCTGCACAGCTCAGCCTTGACCAGAGACTTGGCCACCCAGCGTGCAGCATAAGCAGCAGAGCGGTCCACCTTTGTGTAATCCTTCCCAGAGAATGCTCCACCACCGTGGGCTCCCCAGCCTCCGTACGTGTCCACAATGATTTTACGTCCAGTGAGGCCAGCATCTCCCTGTAAAAGGTAGGAGAGAGGTTAACGATGTAAACAACTCAAAGGCTAAATAGTTCCTCAAAGCAACACCCTCTGACATGTACCTGTGGGCCACCGATGACAAACCGCCCACTGGGCTGCAGGTGGTAGATGGTGTCATCGTCCAAGTAGATGCAGGGAACAACAGCCTTGATGACCTTCTCCTTCAGAGCATCCCTCATCTCCTCCAGGCAAATATCCTCATCATGCTGAACAGAGATCACAATTGTGTGCACACGCACAGGCAGCATGGCACCACGGTCCTGACGGTACTGCACAGTAACCTGCAACGAAGATGAAAATTTGAATTAGCTGGGTACCACACGACCAAAAAGCAAGAAAATTTAAAGCAAGCGAGAGGGAAATTAATGGACATAAAAAAAAAGAAAAGAAAGCTCTACCTGTGTCTTTGAGTCTGGTCGGAGCCATGGAAGGGTGCCATTGCGACGCAGTTCAGCCATCTTGGCATTCAGCTTGTGGGCAAGGACAATGGTGAGAGGCATGGACTCCTCAGTCTCATCAGTGGCATATCCAAACATCAATCCCTGCAAATCAAAAGACATTACTTAGTATTTAAAATGCAATTAAGGTCAAACAAGGTCAGCAATTTACACTCAGGGCAAATGAAAACACTGATAGCCATAACTGACCTGGTCACCAGCGCCAATGTCCTCCTCATTACGGTCAACGTGGACTCCTTGAGCAATGTCAGGAGACTGCTGCTCCAAGGCCACAAGAACATTGCAGGTCTTATAGTCAAAGCCTGCATAAAAGACAGAAAGCAACAGATCAAGACCAAAACATCAACAAACAACTCCATAAAAAGCACAAACCAGTAATACATCAACATGCCGTACCTTTGGAGGAGTCATCATAACCAATTAGGCGGATGGTGTCACGAACAACTTTCTGGTAGTCCACTGTGGCGCGGGATGTCACCTCACCTGCCAACAGGATCATCCCAGTCTTGGCAACAGTCTCTGTATGGGGCAAGAAAATAATTACAGAAGGAAAGGATTTTCTGTGACACAACATGAACATCTGACGAGAGGCAACTCTTTCCTTACCACATGCAACTTTGGCATCAGGATCCTGCTTGAGGTGGGCATCCAGAACTGCATCACTGATCTGGTCGCAGATCTTGTCTGAAAGCAAACAAGAATAACGAAATGACTAAACACCAGCATCAGTAAGGAACTGCAGCAGACCCCGCGTGAATGTAAACCTCCGGCTCGGTTCGTGCTTAGTGGGAGTGGCTCTGAGTCTCTCAGCAGTCGCCATTTCATCAGCTGCACATGTGGTGGGTTCAGGAGCGCGGGTAGATCGAGGGGGACCAGAAGACTAGCACGATAACCTACTGAACTGCTTATTTGCGTCCGGTTACAATAAAACACAAACTGTCTCACTGTACTTGAACAGTCGAGCATCCGCTGTCTCCCGCGCGCTTCGAGATAAGCCTCGATTCGGCATTTTGAGAAAACCACTGACCGATTAACAAATAAAGGGCGTAGTGATTAAAAAATGTCCAATTAACGTCTAAGGTGAATGTGTGCTGCGAACACTGTGATACGTTGGCTGTCGGTGGTGCAGACACGCGACTGCTCCATCTATTCACCAAAGCTTTGCTAGCTAACATTAGCTAACAGCGCGTGCTCTGGAAACCGGCCCAGCTCCATTCAAGTAGCAGAAAAGGCCGTTACGTTACATGTTAACTGTGTCTGTGCCGCTTTTTTCTTACTGGAGGTAAATTTTATATTCACGCAGCGGGAGGCGGTTCGCTCACGGTATAAATGTAGCTCGTTTCATGAGAAAATCTGATAAGAAAAAAAAACAAAAAGGCCGGCATGTCGAGTCTTACCGGGGTGTCCTTCTCCGACTGACTCTGAGGTGAACAAGAAGCAGTCCTCGTCAATGAGGGAGTTATGGAAGCCGTTCATCTGTCCGTTCATCATTGTTGACGGCTGGCGTGAAAGTATTACGACAATAGTATCAAAGCTAACTCGCTATTTCTTTTTATTTGGAGTGTCTCGGCGTTTTTGGTGCTATCCCAGAGGACAGTCTCAGTCTCTCGGTGTATTGATCCTCAAGCCTGAGCCTCATGGCGCAGAGCTCCACTATTTATCCTGCGGAGCCAGACGTGCTGACGTAACGAGGAGGTGGACCGTACCACTGGGCGCGCAGAAGGAGGGGGGGGAGGCGCTACACTGTAACACAGGATGCAGCGCGGAGTTTGACAGCGACCACGTGGTAACAAAACGCTATAGTCACACCAGAGCCCTGGTGGGTCAGCACATTTCATCCGAGAAACCTTATCACATTACTTATTCATGATACTTATCTTATCTTTTTTTTATATACTTAATTACTTACGTCATTGTTGCACTGCCTGCTCTTCGTGCGTTGTTAATTGCCCCCCGGGGACAAATAAAGTTCACTGAATCTGAAACATCTAAAGCGTGTTGTTGTCCGACGGAGAGTGTGATGGTGATGCTGATGTAATAAATCAGCCGAGGCAGTCTTGAGGTGTGGTAAATACAATGATATAAGACAGGAATACTTCAAAAAGTTGTTAATCTCAAACTTTACAGAACGACAATGAAAGCGACGGATTCGTTTACCGTTTTCCATGTTTTTAGTGCACCCTGCAGCACAGCATGTGATTGCATGTCACAAACTAAGGGGAGCACATAAACAAAACTGAATATGACATTTAGCTCGATGTAGCCTAATATACATAAGACACTCACATGTTTTGTTGTTGTTTGTTTGTTTTTTAATCTTGTTTATTTTCTTTATTCCTCTAGGTGTTGTTTTCTCCTTTTTTTCTGTATTGAAAATACAATTTAACTGAATTAGTCGCACACTGTTTTGTCACTATAAATTAAGTCTTCAGGTTAGAATCCATACCAATCCTTAAGTTGTTCAAACCGGTTACAAAACAGCAAATTTAGAATCATAAACGTCCCCCAGTGTTGCTGCACCTTCACAGCCAACACTTCTTGTATTTCTTCATTCCAGTCTTGTTAAATAAGTGCAGCATGGAAACACTTCAGACCCCATCACAAATATAATTCTCATATTAAACAACCTCTAAACTAACATCAATACCTAAACAACTACTAAAAGTTCAGATATCAGGTAGTATTGTGCTTGTAGATAAGATTAAATTGTTTATTTTCTAGTGTATTATATAAAACTCCTGTTGTCTTTGCGTGTTGTGTATTTTATCATAGACTGTGTGTTCCCTAGAAAACATCATTAAAGTGTAGTATACACCAGTGCCCATATAATTCATCTGATAAGTTTATTTTGGCTATCATAGGAACATCAGAACATCTTCATCCCTGGCGACAGAGATTAACCTGGGAAGACATTTGCAGCAAAATGCAAACTGGAGAGTGGAGAGAAGAGCAGATGCCGAGTATATTATATCTCACCATAACTTGATTATATTACACTCAAAAAGCTCCCATCTCCCTCACATGCTTCAGGCCCTGTTGTGTAATATCATCAAAAACTACTATTGGGAACATCTTGTACCTTCATAGGCTGCAAATTGGTTTAATTATTGTTTCTACAAGGGCTGGCTGACTGGGATTTTAGCTCCAAGCTGGGCTGTTTTTTTTATTTATTTGAGGAGACGAATAGAGAGTTATTTCTAAGAGTTTGAGTTTAGGAACCCCGAATTCACTCGTAGCAACATTCAGGTTTGTGTTTTATCCCCAAAAGGAATGTGGTGCACATGCTGTAGCTGGGATCAAGTTACAGAGTTTGTTACTCCAACCACGAGCTTGCAGGGCCAGCTTATGTGCATCTTTTCAGCTTGTCCTGTTGAATATTGTGACATTCTGCACCAATGAATAATCCCATTTCCAAGAATTTGTGTCAAAACAATCTGCTTGTCACTGTGACACAGCATTTGTGAAGGTGTGCGCCACACAAACACAGTGGAATTTCAATTAAAGCTGAGTGTTGCATAATAAAGCACTGATAAAGCACTAATAAAGTCCTGATGTTTTATCTGACCCGAGGTTTGACACATTAACCATGCTCCAATTAAAGTCAACAACAAGTCACTGTGTCGATTAGATAAGTCTTGGCTGTTGGGTAATTTTTTGATATAGTAATTTAGATAAAGAATAAGGGCCAATAAAGACAAAACTATTTACGAGAGAGGACGATTGCACGCACATCGTGGCTCTTATCAAACCGTCCCTGTTTTTTTTGTGTTTTTTTAAAAATATCCAAACTGAAACTGAAACTAAACATTTCAGTTCTGTTTGGTTGGTTAAAAAAAAAAAAAAAGTTGAAAGAAATATTACTCTTTGCACTACAACCTCATTTGTCTCGTCAGCCTGTATCATCTTAATCAGTTCATTTTCTGATCTTTGTTATTCATCAGCCTAATGGTGTTTAGTGTCACTACAAACTGAGCAACTCAATCCCTGAGCAGTGTTGCATCAGTGCACTACAGTCGTCATGAATTTGCAGGGTCGACACTTTCTTTTCAAAAGGGCTAAAGCATGATGCAAGATTCACTTGCTGTTGCCTTCTACGTGATGTGGTGTTGTGGTTGTCGCCCACATTCATTCAGAAAGTCTGAAATAACTATCCACTCATTTACAGTGGGTACAATTACGAAGAGCTGGTTGGTATTCGGATTATTAATAGACTGGAGGTTTCCTCTAATACTGGCAGTCACTGAAAGAAGAGCAGCTCTTTTACGTAACGAGGAAAAAGAAGTGTACAGTTCTGTAGCTGCACTCATGGCCTTTACCTGTCTAATGCAAACACGGGATTCATTTGTTTGTGCAAAGGATTTAGCAGCCCACACAGCGCTGTCAAAGAGAATTACATTTATTTTTTTTATGGCCATTTATTTTGTAAGACGCATCTTATGAGCTCAGCCACTGTGTATGCTTCTTTATCTCTATTTTATTCTCCTTTCAGTAAAAAATAGCTTAACACTTTTATAAATCAGATTCTTCACCAAAACTGATCATACTGTACTGACTATACATAGCTATAGAGAGAGATCGATATATATTTATAGACATAGATATATAAAGAGATTCAAGAAACAGACAGACCACATTTTGAAAGGGAGTATATTACTTCTTTGGACAGTGTTGCACTAGTTTTTGGGTTGGAGAACAAAGCAAGCAACCCTCAAACAACCTTTCTTGCTTATCTGATCAGATGACTCCACAGAGATAAAGCATCCTCATAGGCCACCAATCGATATCTCACAGGCTTGCTATATATATATATTTTTTTTGTAATATCATTCACAATTATACAAACATCTGTAGACTAAACAATCTGCACTTCTCACAATAAAAGCAACATCTGAATTTATTAAGATGGAAACAGGAGAAATCACTATCTCTCATCATAGTTCCTAATAGAAAAGAAAATAATTATCAGTATTCTGTGATATATTTTGACATTCCCATTGGAATAATGCTCCCTCACTGGCCAGCAGAATTCAGGCTCATTGAACAGTTAAATAAGAAAATAAATACATAATTTAAGTAAAATAATCTTTGTGGCATAGATTGTCTCCTATTTGATATTCTCTACCATACTTAATATTTGTCCTTTACATACATTTTCTTCTATTTTAGCCACATAATTACAAAACAATAACATTCTGTAGACAGTTTTTTCATTAACATTTCACAATAGATAGTCACTGGTCATGACTGCAGTACTGAACATACTTATCTAAATTATCTAAAGTACCACAATCCTTTTTTTTTTTTAAACGTTATTTTAAACAGAGGTCCAGTAGATTTTTCATTTCAAAACCAAGAAAATACATGAATGCACTATGAAATGATTCAAACAATTTCAGATTTATGCAAGTAGAACTACCCTGCATTTCTTCACCTAACGTTTACACTGAAGTTAAATTTTTATACTGTCCTTATCATGTTTTTCTAACAATTTTCACAGCCACGATTATAACAAAGAGGAGTCAAAAACAGCACTTTACGGCACAAAAACCACAGTACCGGAATGTACAGTATGTCCAGCAGCAAACCATGCAAACACAGTCGCACTCCTTCCACTGCTCTTTACACACACACACACACCTCTATCATCCAAAACACTCACTCATGCACACGTCCAGAAAAATACATACACAGAAAACTAATTACTGACATACACACTGAGGTTACAGCCACAACAGTATACACTGTCCTATGCTATGCCCAAAAGTACAAAGTGTTTAGGATGGTGCATCAGAGATCAAACAGTAACAATGCAACACGACTACTGTGACTATCGTCACTGTCAGCTAATCACCAGGATCATCAGGGAGGATCTGAGCAAGAGAGAGAACGAAAACACTGAACTGAAGGGATAAAGCAAAAGTCAAATCATAAGAAAAATAACCAATTATATAAGACCATTTAACTTATTTGAAATATCACAATATTGATGTGATATTTCACTGTCATGGAACATGCCAGCTTTGTATCATACTACCTATAGTATAATACAAATCCCTGTAGTTGCTCTACATAGTAGAGTTCCTGCTCACATTTATATGATGTCCAGATTGTTTTGGGTTGTCATGTCAACAGCACCATGCAAAAAAAGCTAATCATTTTAATAGATATTACAAATTCAATTCAAACACGTATGTTTGTGTTATGGGTGCATTTGTATAATTAACAGCCTGTTGCTGTGAAAAGCGACCATGAAATAAGGCTCATTAACTCAGTGTATGTGTGTAAAAGCAGTTGACGTTGGGTCAGGTATTGCTGTAGTTGTTACCACTGCAGTCGGCCCAGCAAAAAAAAGTGGCCAACAATTAATCAACTAGTTCTGGCACGACAGCTATGCTGTGTCAGCTGACAGCCAGCCTCCCACACCCATCACATCCCACTGCACTGGTATGGCGGTCTATTTAAAGGATTTTACGCTCACATTCACTCTCCACACTGACATGTGTTGTGCTGCTGCCATGGCTAGTGGCTGAGCCCCCTGAATCCCAGTCTCCACCTACTTTGGTTCTGCTCTGTTTTTATGCAGCCTGGAGGGAGTTTGCTCCCATTGGTGGATCGTTTGAAATGCTCCCTGCACATTATGTATCATGTGGTGATGTGTGCTGCGTTTTCAAAGCAGGGAATGTCCACTAGATTAGAACCATATCACCAGGTCAGATTGCATGGCTATCTCCATTTGCAGAAACTAATAATGCAAGAGATTGCTGACAGAGCTGGCAATGATTTCATGGATGATTTTGAATGATATTGTTCCACAACTAAAGCAAAGAGTGGGTGATTCGTGGTAAACGTCTGTGTCAAGTATGTCACACACCTTGCTGCAAAAGCTTATGTGCAGTCTGCTGACATGACTGCTGGGTACATCGGTGCAGAGGTTCAAACCACTGTTGCAAAATGGGGAAGATGGTTTCTAAAAGTGTTAACCACTCTTTTACTCTACATGACCAGAAATCCTTGAGTGTTTCCTAATGCAAGGTGTCAGCTCCCTGTACTGTCCACACCTGAGAACGGACAAAGATAGAAGGACAGAGTGATAGGTTTCTGAATAAAAAAACATACAATGTGCACAGCTTAATAAAACAACTCAAGGCAAAGTAAACCCCTGGACAAACCAGATGGTTATTCCTGAAAAGGATGGCGTCAGAAACTGTACGTTTTCATAACAGAAAACATACAGTGGAGTGAATGATAATGAGAAAGACACAACAATTGGCAATGTGACCTATGACAACAGCACCACTTGATGGTGCATCACACTCCTGAATCCTCTGTGGTTTTGTCTTTCTTGGCAGCTCCTGATGGCTGGCTGCTGCTGCCCTCTGCTGGGCATCCTGTGGACTCACTCTCTGTCGTGGTGTTTGATGGAGGGACACCAGTGATGTTGAGCTTCTTGAGTTTGGCCTGTGCAGGGCTGCCGGAGCGGCTGCCGCTACGACTGCGACTGCCGCTGCGGCTGCCACTGCGATTGCTGCGGTGTTTGCCCTTACGTGGACTCGGACTGCGAGACCTCATCTTCATGAGGACAACGGTGCTGTCATCTTCTGAACTGAAGTCAGAGCTGTCTGAAGAACTGACCCCAGTGCCTGTAGTGGGAAGCTGGATCTGAGGATAGATGAAAAAGAGGACATATAAAGGGGTAGAACATAGAAAATGGGCAGCAAAAAATAGGCAGCAAAGTCTGAATAGAGGGAAGAAGATGTAAAAATGAAGATGGGAACGTCAGAAGAAACAGCACTTGATTGTTTTCACATTAAGACAGCAGTGACTTATGATTACCTGAAATGGCTCTGTTACACCCACAATGGTGCTCATGTTGTTGCTATAGTAACCCAAGATAAAGTCCCCTGAGCCTTTGGGCAATTCCTCCTCAGTAAAGGTTACCTGGAAAACAGATAGTCAGACATTTATTAAATGTGAAAGAAAATGATCTCTGAAGAGAATTCATCACGCACCCAGGTTACCTGATGTTCTTGTCGATGAAAATCAGCCTCCTCCTGCTTGGCCCACACATATCCCACGTAGTCCTTGTGGTGCTTGAAACCCACCTGTGGGCGCAGCGGCAACGTCATGATCACTGACTGCTTGATTACAATTAGTAATGCACAGACATTTGTTATGCTACACCTACCTGATTATGTGCTAAAATGGATTCATCAAATCCTACTTGCTGTGTCGAGTGGTAGATGTAAGACTGCTCACCTTGTACAGTCCGATCCAGTCCCAAGAGCTGCGAGAATAGTTGGGCGCCACTTTGAATATAGCTGTGGCATCGGCAATGCTTGTCCACTCATCCTCCACTATGATTGTGACCAGGGGAACATCCACCTTGTATGGGAACTACAAAAAAGATTTATCACAAGCATTTATTTATTTATTGCTAAAATGCTGCAACGTTCCCAATGTGAGCTTAAATGAGAGTGAGAGGGGAGTAGAAATCTTAACTCAAATGTGTCTTTGGCATCAATTGTCAAACAGTGTGAAAAATTTGTCCAAAGTTGGTTAGTCTTGTGTACATATTCTGATCTCAATCATAGCTTTGTCAAGTTTAGACTGTTCGTATGTTTGAGAAAAAGTTCTTGTGCTGCTGTTTGACATGTTCAGACGTTTTTTTTTTTGGAACTGCTGTTGAAACTTTAAGCATTATCTTAGTGTATTAGCACCACTTTCAAAATGTTAAAAGATGCAATCCTTGATAATTACTGGCCAAAATCCTCTTTATAGTGTCCCCTACTGTGTCCCACCTGCAGGGTGAAGATGGAGGAGACTGGTTTGTGGTCACTGACGATGTACTCCATGTGACTTCGGTAGCAGTGCTGTGTCACTTTGGTCCCGCTGGTCAGCCCTGAAATGGAGCCACGCTTCCCTGCGTTCAGAGCGGCACCGGCAGGTGCGGTGGCTCTCAGGCGCCACAGGATCCGGTCAGTCCAAGCTGGTTTGCGTTTCTTCCCACTGGGATGTTGCCAGAAACAGAGACATAGTGTGAGATAAAAAAAAAAAAAAACATCTTGAGGAAAAAAAAAACGAGGACTTTCATGCTTGCTTTGGGCTACTGAGGACCTTTCAGAGAGTACAGTGTAATAAGTATTACTGAGCTCCGTGGAAGCTGGTCAGTGGCCTAGAATTCATAATAGCACCTCTGGCATCACCGACCTTGTGTCGTATGTATTTGTTCCAACGTCAAACTTGTAGGTAGGAGGGAATTTCAGCGGACCCTCTTGGAATCCCTCCAACACTGTCTCACTGTCTTTAGCCATGTTCAGCTGTTAAAATAACAATAAGTGGGCATCACATTCTGTTTGACATTTACAGACAGCTCTCAGAAGATGAGTCTCTGTTGCCCTCTAGTGGCATTACTTTGGACAAACTACACGACAATCTCTGATGTACGTCCTGAATTTTAACATAATTTGATCATTTAAAACAATGAGAAGTATTCACAAGAATTCTGATGTAAAGGTATAATTGTAGAGTGAAGAGCTTTTTGCAAAACAAGTCAAAGTAGGATTTCAGTGTTTAGACACATAAGTCAAACCAATAAGTTGCTATCAGTACAGACGAGGTAAGGCACGGCTTCCATCTCGTGTTGTTGAAGGAGGCCACATGCAGAGGAGATAAATTTGTGTTCACAGTCTTCTTTTTGTAAAAATAAACTGAAAAGACACTAATTTACCTTCCTCTGCATGTGGGCTCCTTAGAAACACGAGATAGAAGCCGTGCCTTAACTCGTCTATACTCATAACAACTTTATATAAAACAACCATCATTTTTACCTGATCCTTTTCCAACAGCATGGAATACTTGTTGTTATCAATGGCAGATTTTACCACTTGCATTTCCAGGTCATCAATACGGAAATTGAGATCCCCCAACCAGAACACTACACTGAAAAAAAAAAAGGAGCAGAGCAAGAATTTAAGTATTTTTTAAATACTGCCGGTTGTTACATTACCTATCTCAGAGCATGAGCATGGAGAAAAAGAAGTCTGGGCTGTATGTCATAGATATAATAAATGCAAAGGTTCATGTGCTTTTATTTTCACTGCACATCAAGCTCAGATACATGAAAGTGTATCACATTGTGTGCATATGTTTCTGTGCACTGACTTACTCGTGGTCAAGAACCCCAGTGGCAGCCTGGCCCTCGAACTGCTGCTGCTGCAGGATGCTCTCAAAGTCCTCCATGCGCTGTTCAGAGTTTTCCATGTGAGCCGGCAGGTGGCAGTTCAGGAAGCAGATGGTGTGGCCGAACACTGACATGCGGGCACTCACTCCACCTTTATTTCCCTGTAACACGGACACGCAGAGGAGAAGTTAAATAATATTAAAGAGAAGATGGCAGCCACTGATGAAAAGAAGTAAATCATCAGTGATGAAAACAAAAGCATCTGAGGGCTGTAATTATTATGTTGGTGTTTTCTCCGCCACAATGAAACAGGAAGTTTCCTCATTAAAGACCACTGAGGAACAATATCAATATTTAATGCAAACAGCGAAGTGCACAGTGGGGGGACAAGATGAGTCTGCGGATTTCCTCCCACTTTTCTCTTAGCTGCTCTGACCCACTAAAACACAAAGGATGCTTCATTTTAAAATCTGCAGAATGTGCTGATGCCTGTCTGAGTATGTACCAGGAGAAATCCACTTAGAAGTACATTATGACTGCAGAAACCAGTTACAGGCTCAAGTGATTCAATGCAACAAAACAAAAGAGAACGTGTGTTTGTTAACATTTCTGTGCATACCAGTTAAAACACATGACAAACTAGTGGATGGGAGGATTCCTCCAGTCTTTAGTTTGCCCTTGGTTCATTGTTGTTACGCTTGGCTTTTCAAGCATTAATAACTACCGTGTGTGAACAACATCTATCGCAATATTTTCACACAACTGGATGAAGCAGCATTTGATTAAGAAATAACAAGACTTGATATAATGCAGTTTTTCATGCATGTGTTGAGTGAATCTCAGACGCAATACTTCATTTCATTGTAAATACCAACAATTTTTACACCTTTTTTGGAAATAATAGCATTTTTGGCACCTTATTTCAGCACGTTCTTATGCACAGCATTTCATTATCTACTCTACTGGATACTTTGAATCACCCCAAGGATGAATAAAGTATCTATCTATCTATCTATCTATCTATCTATCTATCTATCTATCTATCTATCTATCTATCTCAGCGTCTCAGTGACAGCGATGCAAGCCTACAACTAGTACAGAGATGCAGTCCACTTCTCTGTATCGCTGTGTGTCCTTGTGTGAAGCTTTCATAACACAGTGCTGATCACAGAATGGTGTCAGTAGCCATCTCACCCAGTAACCCCCCAGGCCCGTGCGTGTGGTCTCAGTCTGGACTCCACGGAGGAAGGGCAGATGGAAGTATTTGGCAAAGACCAGCAGTAACAACCCCTGCATCCGCTGGGATGTCACCTGGAGGACAGACAAGTGATAACGGACAGACATGAAAAACTGGCTAGGATGACATAAAACAGCAGGAGAGTTATGACGAGGCACTTTGCATGATTCTTTAAAGAGAAGAGCCGTAAGGTTCAGCTGCACAACAGGGTAAATCTTTAAATATAAAATATCTTTCATTTTGCCCTGCAGAACCCTGCGGTCTAGCTCTCCCGCTATGTTACATGAAGCACCACTCATTAAGGATGCTATAGCTTGTGGTCGACCATCGCTGTAGACCACACACCATAGCATTCCTTTACCACTTTGCAGAAGCAAGTCTACAGTGTAGGCACTTGTTAGCTGGATCTTTCCTTTCTCCAAGTCCTCCAACATCCTCTCAAGCGCTTCTTGTTATGCTTCATCATAATATGCAGATTTTGACATTTGTGCATGTCACATTTGTGACATGTGCATTCGTTAAGTAGAACAGGACAACGTATTTGCATGCCGTGTCGACCCCCTTCCCAGATATGTATATTCATCTCTCTCGCTCTCTTTCTCCAGTTGCCAACACATCCCAACCCCCAACCACAGTCTGAAGAAGCACAATCACACCCGGCCTGAAATGCCCTGTGGGCAGTAATGGAGGCATAAATCTCCACGTGACAGAAGACCCTCTTGCTTGTACACTGACTGGCTATTTGGACGACTTTGTTGCGTAATGGATTCTACTGAACCGTAAAGTGGACCGACTATATTTTGTGGTATGTGTGCAGACACAGGAAACAAGCGTGTATCTGTGTGGTTGCGTTAAGTCTCAGGGAATGTACCTTTGCTTGCATATACTGAGGTTGAAAAGCATTTCTTATCAACTTCAGTGAACATTGGCAGCTCCTGAAGGCTGCCAAGCTACATTTGGGCTGAGACCGGAAAAGACATTTAAGGCTAAAGACAAGTGTGTGAGAGACAGCGAGAGAGAGAGAGCGAGAGAGAGAGAGAGAGAGAGAGAGAGAGAGAGAGAGGGAATGCATGTGTGCAGCTGCATGTGCTTGACCTTGTTCAGCACACACATGACTGAAGAAATGAGCTGTGAGTAACAAGTGTCATGATAACAGGGAAGCCTGGAAATCTGAGGAAGTTCAGCACAACAACAGCTTATTTACTCTATTTTCCACTCCTGATGACCACAGAAACATCATTATGTTCCTCCATTGCTGAACTTCTGAAGAAACCTAAACCTATACTAAACAGAAGGACATCCTGCAATGTGTTCTTCTTGTTTTCTTTGGCATAGTGCATGTCTAAATGTCACATCGTGGTCCTGAAAACATGTAACTTATTCATATTGTGTACTGAGATGACAAAAAGAAAAAAAACTTACTACTACATTAGTCTTTAAAAAGTAATGTTATAAGACATGCAATAGATTTAACATGTTGTAATTAGATATGCAGAAAAAACTGCCTTTGCTGATTATAGTTTACTGAAACAGAATTTATGGTGACAATCAGCAGCAAATGTGTGGCAAATAGCCAGAAAACATGTCTTGTAAGCTCTGTGGTTCTGCAGGGAAAAGCTGATTTGAGTCGGCTTTCTTGTGTTTGCAGCAGTTAGTTTAAACCTGACAATGAGTCCTGGTGAGCAGACTTGGTACTACGTGTCTGTCCACCATATTACAACTCAACAGATTCCTACTGACACAACCGTATACCGCAACTTAAGAACTTGACAAACTCCAAACACGCTCCTAAAACCGTTCACAGCATTAATATCCACAAGAAGCGCACAAAAAGGTCACATCGAGATGATTTTAACGAGGTTTAAAACTAACGTAGCAGACCATGAAATGGCTGGAGGACAGCATCAGTCTCACTGTCAGAGGCCCATCAAGACTGACAACAATGTGATCCAAAAATAAAATAGCACCCTGGGAGGCATTTGTCTAGCTCTGTCTTTCAGCTCGACAGCTGATTCACGCTCTGTGGCTCACCATGCCAACTGAGCCGAGCGTCGTTTCTGATGCAGCCAGACGAACACCAACCACAGCTGCAGTGTGTGATCTCGACAAAATACAGAGATGGAAAACACCAACACGCCAGACAGATCTGAAGACATTTTTTGGTATGATACATACTTAGTTTTTATAAATGGATGCTTTACATAAATATGTGCTTGCTTTTAATGTCCAATGTGACACACAGTATGGAATACACAGTGTGCTTCGGCTCATTATGCTGCTGGAATATTTCCTTCTTGCAAAGCTTCTGCAGACTGACAGTCATCGTGTTAGCCATTTTTTCGGTATATCCACAGATATTTATGGTACTATCTACAAACGTCATCTCCCCAGCACATTTTCCTGCAGCCCCATATCATCACGCTCCCACCTCTGCCCTTCAGTGTTGGGACTATGCATTCACTGTGGCCAGACTCACACCAAATGTGCTGGACCTCATCTGAGCTGAACAAATGTATCTTGGTCTCATCTGACCAAAGAATGTGCTGCCAATATCAGGCTTCTTCTCACGTCCATTAGCAAAGTTTAATCTTGCAGTTTTGTACCACACAGCAAGCAAGGGTGTTTTCCTTGGATACTGTCCAAGGAAGGTTGACATTATGCATCGTCCTTCACTGTCTGAGCCGCCACAGAAACTCTTGATTTCCACTGATAACACCTGTGCCAAACACAAAGCACTTGACTGCCTGTAAGTCAGAGGTAGATTGTTAAAATAGCAGTGATGAGTCTGTGGCATCATTTTAGGAGGCTGGCCACTGCAGCTCTGATTAGCAGTGTTATGCTCTATTCTGTACCTTATGACTACCGCTGCAACTGACCAACTGATCTTCCGGTATTCTTTTCCATCTTTGTAATGACTTACAATCAGATTTTTTTTTTAGTTCCTCTGGCATTTCTTTTTGCATGTGGAGCCATGATGCAGACATGCACATAGACACAGCTCACAGGTCCAGAACAAAATTTCTGGTGTCATTTTATAATCACGTTCTTGCAGTTGTGGGAATTTGATATCACAAGTGTTCTCAATGTTGTTTCAGTGATCACAGGTATTCCAAGTTGTGTATCACAGGTGTATCTGCTTATGTTGCATTGAGTCCTAAAGTATTTGTTTCTGATTGTTCAGAAGAGAAAATACTTCATTTGTCAACTTAGACATAATGTAATTATTGAGACGTGATACAATTCATTTTACATTTGAATCATCCATTCATTATCTATACACCACTTAATCCTCACTAAGGTCACGGGGGGCTGGAGTCTATCCCAGCTGACTTAGGGTGAAGGCAGGGGACACCCTTGACAGGTCACCAGTCTATCACAGGGCTACGCTTAAGAGACAGACAACCAAGCACACTCACATTCACACCTATGGACAATTTAGAATCATCAATTGCCCTCAACATGTTTCTGGACTGTGGGAGGAAGCTGGAGAACCCGGAGAGAACCCACGCTGCACGGGGAGAACATGCAAACTCCACGCGGAAAGAGTCCAGATGTCCTCACCGGGAGGCGAACCGGCAACCTTCTTGCTGCGAGGCAACGATGCTAACCATTGCAGCCCTCATTTGAATCACCTTACATTTAAATAATAATGCACAGAGGTGAAACATACTGCATTTCTTAATATAATACACTTGGTATGTGTAACTATTGTGAAATGAAAACAGAGAGAAAATGGGGCGAGTGTACAGGTATAACTGTACAGAGGGAGAAACCAGGAGTCAGTGAGAGCTCGACTTTGCATGATCAGCCTGCAGACAGCGGAAGATGGCAGATACGCTGACATTACACGCCTCTTATAAATTATCACCTCATCCGTTGCTCAGGGAACAAAAAGAGCCGAAACAGCAAGAAGGAGAGATCTCATCAGCGATCACGTGGTGCGTAATGAAACTAAGCTGTTTAGCATTTCACTGAGAGTGTGCATATGTGTTTACAATAAAAGCTATTACTGACCAGCACATATCCAAAGGGGCTGAGTCTCTCCATGCAGACCTCGCTCCACTGGTCTGTGAAGAGGACATCTTTCAGTCTTTTGTTAATCATAGAGTTCACTTCCTGCAGCCTTGAAGAAAAATGACACACAACAGGGCGAAAGGGTCAACAACAGACAGAGATGTAAGAGGAGCTAATGAGTGGGCGCTTTGATAATGTATTGTTGGATTAATAAATGAAAGAGAATTTTTTTTTTTGCCATAGGGAGAGAGCCACTCGAATCTGAGCTCGACTGCTCATTAGTGACATTCTCTGCAGTGTTGATGTGGGACAAGTGAACATAAATGGACAATCCAGCTATTATGTTGAAGAAACAGGATGACTGGCCACCACAAAACACTCACCCGATAATGTACATGTCAGTGTTCCCATCACCCACATTCAGGCCCAGCAGAGCAGTGATGTCATCAGGCGGTTGGGCTGAACCCACATTCCAAGTGATGATGTGCAGCCTGTTGGAAAAGGGTGTTATATAATGTCTCTTAGAAACACTCATCTCCTACACACCTGTGTCACAACCTCCAGACTCAGAATGCGACAGCAGAACCCTTGTATATCCCAAAGCATCATATCTGCCCTGATGATACTGACACAGCCATCTCTCCATGATATGTGAGGTCTGGACTGTGCTCTTTGTCTTTTTGATGTTACGTCAGAGACAGTTGGGTGATCAAGTATCTATACGTCAATTATGTCACACAGAGATATTACAACGTAACTGAAACAGTCTTTCTGATTCTTATACAGAAGAAACTGCATTCAAATAATTAACAGCAACTGATTATCGGTAACGACAACAAACATTACAAAACACCAAGAATATACAACAGATGACGTTCATTTACAGCAGCAGGACCATCCCAAACACATGCAAGGTGGGCAAATTAGAAAATCTAAACTCCCCAACATCCCAGTGTTTCTACTGTATATGCCAAACATGTTTAAGAGCTTAAAACTCCCCTCTGATCATTGATTAAACCTCTAAGAACTCATCCCATGAAAATAACGCCTTCCTGCCTTAAAATGGCTTAGATGTATCTCTACGCTTTCGCTGCTTTTAGAGTGTGTGGATTTATGAAGTCCCTGCTTCTTCCTCAGGCCAACTCCCCACCGCTTGCTACACGTCAACGCTATTCTACACAATGGCAAGTTGTAAAATGGAGTAATTCAGTCAGCCCCACTCTAGAAGTTAACGGGATTAAGTGTGTCACGTATGAAACCCTGGAAGTCAGAATCTATGTTTTTTAAGATGATCACTGTTATTGTTTCAAGGTGGAAATGCTCAGAAATGGTGCTGACTGCCTTTTTTGTCCATGATATATCTTCTACCATACAGAAGACACCATATAAACATGTTAACAAGGTGGGTTTTTTTTTTTGATGTGACATTTGCATCGTCAAAACAATGTTTTCCAAATTTCCTGTGTGAATGACCAGACGGCTCCTTACATTTAGGTGCCAACAAGTGTCATAAGTGATTAATCACAACTTTTAAACACGCGGATGTCTCTCACATCTCCCACTAATTTAGCAGGTGGTAATCTTCCCAGGAAGTGAGTCATTTTGTCACTATGCTCACTAACAGTGGCATGATTAATGTGCCACCTTATTCACCTTCTTACAATTAATCTCCTCACAGCACCATAACATGCAAAATGAAACTGGAGCTGACATATATGACAAATTGTTAATTAAAGCACTTCAATCAGACATCTGCAGCTGTATTTTTTGGTACCATGTCTCATCTATGTAAAGGGTCCTCTGAGAACCAGCAATGCTGTGACCACATTCAAAAAAAAACTTTGTCCATATTCACCTTCCTTTTTGTTTTATTTCATATGCTGCCTGACTCTAAACAACATTATGAAATTCTGGTCTAGGATTGTGTCAAATGTTATTGACTCATCGTGTCTCAATCTTGATTGGCTGAGCAACATCATTTACAGAAATCCAGTTTAGTGTAAAATGATTCATGACTTACTGAACTGTGTTAGACACACTTTTAAAGAAAAGAGGAAACATTCACATGTAAAGAAAAACACAAACCTCACATGTGGCATTTAGGTATAAAAACACATTACTCTTCTGACGTTTAACAGTGTTTTAGGCCTGAAAAGGTGAATTTATGTGGTTTATAAATGCAATAAATGTGGGAATGAGGGGAAATATCCACCTGAATTTGGTTGTTCAGTTTGTAACAATAGACTTGTAAGTTTATGACACAGAAATAAATAACTGTTTAGTAATATGACTGTAAATGCTGTAATCATAATAACAGTGCAACCAAAACCAGTCATCGCAGTTCAGCCACATGTCCACTGTGATCATGCGGTCTTGTGTACAAAGGCTGATATTTCTCATCTGTCTGGGAAAGAGCGGCCCTGTGGGGACACGCTGAGACATGAATAAAAAGACACACGCAGATCCGAAAACTTGCCTGAAGTCTTCCACGATGTGGGCCTGAGTGTCAGCTGTACCTGCCACAGAGAGGGCTCTCTGTGCGTGAGGGTTCAGGTGAGGAGGCACAGACCTGCTGGCTGGAGCAGGATGGGGGACTGAGGCAGCCCTGACCGGGTGGTGGCCTTTGGAGCCAGACTTAATGCTGGGCCCGGTGCGCTCTCCCAAAGGTTTGACTGCTGCAGGGCGAGAGGGTTTGTGATGACTTGCCACGGTGCCATCAGGAGTGCTCTCATCCTGATTAACCGGTGGAGTAGGTTCAGCTTTGGGCTCGAGTTTGGGTTCGGAGATGTCTACAGAGCCCTCTACTCTGGCGCTCCTCTGGGGCCGCCGAGGCCTGACAGGACCTGCAGGTTGGCCGACCGCGGGATCAGTGGCTGGAGCTGCTGTGTCCGATGCTGGAGCTGAAGCTGTTGTCGAAGCTTCTGCTCCTGTGTTTGGGTTGTCTTCTTGTGTCTGGCTTTGGCTCGGGTTATCTTGGTCCATTTCTTAAGATTTCTGTGACAACAAAAACAACAGGAATGTTGCTTAATGCACATTATGTTCATATTTTAGGATTTTAACATCCAGAACATCTTATACAAGTAACCCTGTGATAGGAAAAATACATTTTAAGAAGGAGCTCAGAAGGCACGGTGAGGATTTATAACAGTGAAAAACTGGGCAGGAGAACATGCAGCCTCTTTCACAAACGCCAAGTCAGTCCTGCTGATGAGAGTAGGGCTGTCATGAGATCCTATTGACCCAGCAAGACAACAGAGTGAGTCATTCAGGCTCCCATCATCGTGACTGTTCAATTACCTGCCTTCTCATGGCCTTAGAAAAAGCTGAGAGCATTGATTTAAAAAAAATCTGAAAGAACAAAATTTATCACACAAAAAAAAAACAATCGGAGAATAAAAAGACACGAGACATATTCTCTCCCTCTCTCCTGACTGCCACTGGATGGATGGAGATTTGGAGCAAATAAAAAAAGGGTGGACACAGTTAATCATCCTCTCCAGTTGTACCTAAGCTGCCTGCCAGTCCTCCAGTAACCAGGGAGATGCTCAGTCAGTTCATATCAGCTCAGAGCACCTGCCACACACTAACACAAGGAACGGCTGCATGGTCCAGAACAGCAAAAATCAACCGCACGGAATAAACAACAACAACAACACGGAGAGACGGAGCTGCACAGATATCAGACACAGGGAGCAGAGGAGGAGGACAGAAATAAACGAGAATTTTAAGCCAAAGAATTCAAGTAACAATCCATTCAATTATTATGTGAATAAATGTCTCCTCTGCGTTCCTATGTTGCTGACACAATAGCAATTCAAGCTATTGGATTGTCACTGATTTTCCCATTTCTGATTTAAATTAGCCTCACGTGCAGCATTTTGACACAAAAAAAAACCAACATAAGTGAGCAATTATGGTGATGGCTGAAGACAAAAGGGGGTCATGGAACTACAATCAAAAAATATGATTGTACAATTATTGGAAAATCAAAGGAAGAAATAAATTAGGCACGCTGTCGTCCATGATTGTTCATCACAAAAGCAAAGACTCCTCAGACGTTAAGTCCCTAAAACAAAAAATCAGCCACATAGTCGGGGACACGGTGGTGTGATGTGGAGCCTTAAAAGAGCTGATTGGGACACAAAACGGTGGCAGCTCGACCCAGAAATGGACAGCGGTGGCTGAAATCTCACACATGAGAGAAGAATAGAAAATATTACGAGGGTGAGGAAACCGTTAGGGTGCAAATCCTTGTAAACATTAACCCGTCACATTCTCGATGCAGCTGAAATGACACCCTGTGCTCTGTGGACATATTTTTGGTCAGTATAAGGGGAGAGGCCTATCTGCCTGGGGACACAGAAACAACAAAGCTCTCTCACAATTATTCACATGACCTTGAACAGACGGAGGCCATGACTTTCATGCGAGCGAGGGGAAGGCTGCCTCTGTATTCCACATGTGCCCGGAAACATGCTGGTCTTTCCGTCCACCAATAACCTGGTGTCTGGCTGGGCATAATGTATTCCTATGGTCCATGTATGGCATTTAGTGGGGAGGGGGGAGAGTGGAGGAGGGTAGCAGGGTGAGTGGGCACACGTGGGAGTGGGTGGCTGCAAAACGAGCTCAGGGGGGAGTGGGAGGGAGAGCCAGCCGAGACAGCCCATTCAGTGCCAACACTGTGTCTCTTTGCAGAATGTCTCCAAATTGATCCTCTCACACTTCCCTCTGGCACCGTCTATTTTTCCAAGCTTTAATCCCCCTTCTCTCTCTCTCTCTCTCTCTCTCTCTATTTCTTATCGTCCAATTTCTCTAATCCTTTCTCTCGCTCCTCATTTTTCCCCAGACTCTGTTGTTCCCACCTTTACTGTACGGCCGTCGAATCGCTCACCCCCACTGATTTAGTTTCCTCCATCTTATATTTTTTCCTCTCACATCAATCTATTCCTGACCTAAAAATCTTTTCATTCCTACCCTCTCTTATCCCCCTCTGCACTTTGAGGTGACACTCAGGCTCCTCCTGCCACTTGCTCGGTATTGTTTCCTCTCAGCCAACCGCCTCTCACTCACTATCAGTGACGTCAACATGCCACGGTCCCAACGGCCACCATCACAACCACTGGACACAGATCATAATCAGTGGGAATGCGTGTTTGTGTGCTCGGAAACATGAGAGCATGTTTAAATCATGATTAAGCCGATGCACTAAAGTATCTGGGAACCGTAGAGGTATGTGGGGAATTAACATTTTGACTTTGTACAGAAGATAAAATGTGTGACATGGACAGGCAGAGGTTAATCTGTTTGTATACAGGGAAACAGTTTTTATATTTTTCTGCACACCAAAATCTAAACACAGTGCAGTTCATCTTTTCTAACACCCTAAATTGCTTGTTTCCTTTATGCGTGCAAATGCAAGAGACACATTCGCCTTTCTGGGAACTGTTATGGCAGACTACCACTTCGTATTCCGCTCACATTCACAGAGGAGAGAGAGGAATGATTTGATACTAACAAATGTGTCATAGTTTTTACAAGCACCCTCCTGAGGGGGTGAGAGCGCAGAGAGCCAGGAAGGATGTAGTGTAACCCAAACAGCAGGCTCTAGCCAGCCTTCTTGGCTCCTTCAGTGGGATTAATTGACAACACAGATAGTTTTGGGTGACTGAGTCAGTCAAATGGTCAGGGGTCATATGGTTTAATTGTTTAGGGGTACAGGGAAGTTATCTGTAGCCTCACACTGAATGGTGCTTCATCTTACATCAGTGGCCCTGCATGGCTGAGCTGCGTTGACACTGTGATTCCAGCCTTAGCGCTGATCACATTTTGGTCCCTTCCAGTGTTTAATGTTGAATTTACCAACCAAGCAGAGTGATGGTGTTGAGGGCCTCCGGAGCCATATGCCCCTGTGACAGGGATACTAATGATGACCCGGACAGAGACGACACCGGCAGCTGCTGCCACAGCTGTAAAATGGCTCCTCCAGGTCCTAGTGCCACTGAGCAACGCTCCCCTGTAACCAGGGGGCTTCATCTTTCTGATCAGGTCATAGCCAAGACTGCAGGACGTCAAAAGGATTTTGCTTACAGTCGAACACTTAAGACACGTGCTGACAACATACAGTACAATGTCCGCACTGCAAAACTATGTTGTAACTTGCGCTGTCAGATTGTGTCAGTTAACAATTACAGAAATCAGCCAAATGGAAAATCATGCATTCCGCTTAAAAGGCTCTCTGTAGAGAAAAATGGTTACTGTGTTGTTATCGGACACAAAAGCAACATCTCATTTACCAAATACAGGCATTAGGACATTACACAATGACAAGTAATTAGAATGAACTGACTACAGAATCAAATTCAATGACAAAAACTCATTAGGGATGAAAAATAAATCCTTTGTGCTTGCACGTGAAACAGCCCCGCTGCATGCGTGCTAACATCTGCATGTGCATGATCTTACAACGCAGTCTTAGAGCGAAGTCGGTTCATTGGCCACATTTTCCTTCCTGTCATTTTACAGGTTGCTAAAAAAGGAGTGAAGCAACACGACTTGCATGAAGTTGCAACAGCAGCATCAGTTGCTGTTCCAACAAACACTGAGAAAACTAGTTAGGTTAGTAATAATCACTGCATTTGGACTAAAACTACAAGCACTGTTTTGGAATCAAGTGTAACTGCTGTCAGAAAAATATACCATTTTGGCCGTTTGAACCACATGTTTATGAAATATATAGTTGTGTAAGCGAAATGTAAAGATGATAAATAATCAGACGATTGGAAATCCTGATATGTGAGGAAGGTTCATGTGTGAACTGTCTAGCTGACAGCGTGGATGAGACCTCTGTGTATAATTTCAAGTGCAAGACCACAATGTTCAGAACACAAGAAAGGCTAAACAGAGCTTGAATAAGGGTTTTAGTGTAAACACGGCATGCAGCTACTGAACATGAGGGTAGAATCAGGTGAGTATGATACACTGGTGAGCCTATAAAGCACCTCCAGCAGGGAAAAGAAAATGATTTAAGTTAATGCAGTCTGTGGTAATTTTTAGTTGCTCTTCAACCCAGCTGGGTTTGTTTGTACTCTCTGCACAGGTGGACCGAAGATCACCGACTCTGCTCATTTTTCTTCTTCTCAAGTATGTAAAAATAATTCTCCACTACACTAAAGATTATTAGAAATCCTCTCTCAGGGAATAAATTACATATATGCGATTGCACAGGTAAAGGTATGGCCTATAATATGTATAGTAGTAGAACACAGTGACATTTTTAAAACACTAGTTATCTGAAACAGCTTCTGACCACATAGAAACATGCAAATATCCCTGACAGCAAGAAAAAGACTTTATCACAGGACGTTTCATTTGATATCTGGTGCACAGTATATATGTAAACACTAGAAGACAAGGTCTACACTGTACACTCTGGTGACAGGTAGATATTTACATACTGGGACAGACATGACTGATACCTCGGCTGGAAAAGGAGAGCAGCAGAGCATTTGGCCTAATTACACTCCTGCTTCAAGGACAATTTTTATGGCTGTAAAAGAGGATGAAGGTCAATTTAAGTGTGTTTTGCATCAAATATTGTGTCAGATATGTGTGGCTGAGTGTGCATGCGTGCATGTGTATATGTGCAAGGAATCAGAGGAAGCCTGTATGATTCATCAGCAAGATTTCTGGCATTGCAAAAGGTGGGGGGAAAAAAGAGGATTTTGACAGTTTTATGTTGCAAACACATCTGTATCCCGTCTCATGTAGACACATCCACAGCAGTGAGGATCAGGCTTCTGGGATTTTCTGTGCAGCTGCTGTCTACACGAAACTAAATGTAAACAACAACATCTCTTGTCTTGGTTTAACAGAAGCATGTGCAATTACTGAAAACAGCCCTGATAGGTTTCAAGCCTGAACACAACGCATGCGTGCAGCTGATTAATCATCACCTTTACCTGTTTGGGGTTCTTCTCTGTTGAGGATTTTCGCAGCTGAACGGTTCCTACAGATGTAGCGATCGGTCCGGGTGGATGTGGATTTCCAAGAATCACTCTCTTCTAACCAAAAACTTTCCTTTCCAGCCGCTTCCCAGATGAAACCATCGGCATGTCAGCGCCTTCCTTCTCTCCTGCCTTCCTCGGTGGTGGTGGGGGGGACGGTAGAGAGAGAGAGAGAGGAGGGGGGAGCAGGTGGGTCTGGAGCGGTGCAGGGGGAGAGGTTAGTCAGGCAGTCTACATCTCTTTAGAAAACACGCTCGTCTCGTCTCCTGCGTTTGAAGACGCAGCTGCAGCAGCACGCCCGCTCCCGGTGCCCTTCAAATTACAGAAGACGTCCGGGACGACGCGGGAGGAAGCTCTTCCGTAAACGAGCAGCCGCTGACTGCCAACGATGTCGGCTTGATGATTACAGTACAGCCCGAGTCCGGAGCTCACAGAACTACGGCGAGTAGAAAGGACATATCATGGCAACCAACCAACATGGCCTCCGCGTCCCAACTGACGAGTCTCCCATACAGGCTCGTGCACCGACTCGACGCTGGTTTCCATGAGAACATATGAAACTATGACGTAAGCCGGTGTCAGGGTGCGAGCCTGAGTAATCCTCGACACGAGCTGCGCTTCTATGTGGCGTCGGTCTATGACGAGGCTCTGCTGCCGCCCAGTGGTCGCTGTGGTGGAGCCACAGAGCAGCAGAGGGCAGCGGGTGGCCTTAAAAGGTCCCATATTGTCCCCTTTACAGCAAGTTCATCAAAGTCTCACATTTCCCCAGAGTGTTTTTAATTTTTTTTTCAGCTCAATGTACTGTAAAGAGCGCTCATTTAGTGTCTGTAGCTTTAAATGCAACTGGGCCTGAGCTGACCACGCCCATTCAGGAAGAAAACTCTCTCAATGGCTGTGTCCGAAATCATCCACTCACTCCCTACTCCCTATCTAGGGACCACTATGTAGTGAACTATGTAGGGAGCACATCGGCAAAGTAGCATTTGGGACACTACTGGAGCTATTAATTACGTTGCGATTTGTGCCACAGCAGTAGTGCAAACACATCAAATTCACAGTTTTTGTATAGCTAAGAAATGGCTAAAATAAAATGTAACAAAACATAAACGAGAAATTGCTTACATTTTAATAACAAGTTTTGGTCCATATTACTTGGTTAGGGACCATCGGCTGTACACTACTTTTCACGGTGCATTGTGGGATATTTTGAGTGCACTATATAGGGTGTAGCATTTGTAACTTAACATTCGGACAGCCCTACAAAATGGCAAACACCCTAAATCGTGCTCTATGTAGGATATAGTGAGTGATTTCAGACACAGTCTAAATCTCCTTTACAGCAAATTTATGAAAGTCTCACGTCCCCAGAGTGTGTTCTTCGTTTTCTTTTTTTCTTTCCTTTTAGCTCAGTATATGGTAAAGATCGTTCATTTCACCATGACTTTCTTAGCAACTGGCTTTAGTGTCTGTAGCTTTAAATGCAGCTGAGCTTGAGCTGACCACGCCCCCTTCAGGAAGAAACCTCTCTGTCGGTGCATTCCAATATCCACACTACCCCAGTATATAGAGATTTAGTATGTCAAACATAGTAGGTCAAAAATAGCATTATGTCCTACTATATCAGATTTTCCAGTGTGCAAGCCAGCATTCTTTTCTGGCCAATCTGACCCAGAATCTTCTCCACAGTTACACCAAATAGGTTACGGTGATTCGCACAAGTGTAGAAAAGCTTGAGCTGCTGAGATCACAGATAAAGCATATTTTTCTTTTTACTTTCAGTATGTACTAAAGCTGCCCTCTCAAAGTGTGCACTGTTTTGCGCAGTATACATACAACTGGGATATACGACTTAATCATAATAATGGGCCTTAAACTCTGACCATTGCAGGCTGTAGTGTGAATGGAACTAGTGTGCCATTTTACAGAAAATTAATGAAAGTCTCACGTGTCCAAAGAGCATGGCTTTCAGTTTACAGTTCAAAATACCAAAAAGCAGCTGCAAAGAAAATCATGAAACCTGATTCTCATGACTGCATTCTGCAATGCATCGCCCTGGAACTAAACAATGACCATGGAAATGGCAGATCGCAACACCCCAGCATCAAAATGGTGGTGGAGGATATTAAATAATGTACACTACATTTATGTAACTACATTTTACTTTAAAGGATCCTATGAAGCTAAAATTCATTTTCATTGTAGTTTGTGGTTGTTATAAACCTGAAGATGTAAAGTTAACGCTGTTAAGATATGAGGACGTTTACTTCTGCCATTCCTCAAACTCCCCCACAGCTAGATAGCCTCTCAGCTTTACGAGCTAGTAAGTAATTGACCTCAGTTCTACATTTCACCATGAAGCAATAGTTGACTAATTAAAACTTAATGTGTAATCCAGCCTCCTCACTTCCTGGTGCTTTTGAGGTGAGCCATTCAAAATGAGCAGCTGCCTCTCAGCCAACACGGTTGTTATTTTTTGTTTTTGTTTTTTTAAAAGCTGCTTCTGCTAACTCTTAAATATCTTAGCCATGAGCAAAGCCCACCAAATGTTCTGCTGTTGGTTACAAGAGTGAACACAAGAATCTTCATGCATTCCCAGCATTAGAAGAACTTAAAATTCAGTGAATTACTTTTATTATTGATTGCAATGTCACCACAACGATAGGACAGCCCAATGAAAGATTTAGATTAAGCTCATATTAGGTAGTAACCGATTACATGTAATGTGGATTACATTTTCAAAAAGGTGCATTTAGATTATAGTTGCATTGTCAAGGATTACTTGAATACATTTGGATTACCTCTTTAAAATATGGCGCTGAAACACCAATCATGACAACCAATACTTCTGACACGTTGTAGAATACAATCAGTAATCCTATAGTTAGTGACAGTACGATTTCAACAACAGTGTCAATTTACAAGTAATGGCAATAAAATTACAATGCACAATACATTTTCATTTTGGAAATTCAGACTTTGTAGGCTTGTAATTTCTAACACAGTAACATAGATGGAGTTTTAATTACAAAATAATATAGTAACATGGATGCCCCTCAGTGCACAGTTCAATTTGCAAAGCAATGGAGTAGCGACAATGCACAACAATGCACTTTTGTGCAAAGTTATCCATGACTCATACTAACATAATTACATTTATGACACATAAACATATCACACTACAGACTTGGAACTGATGTACCTGATGCCGTAAAACAATTAAAACTCTTATTAATTTGTAGGAGGCTAAAGCACCTCTACTTCTTGCCAACGCATGCAATAAGATGTTGCTGTGGCAACACCTGAGGGAACCTCATCAGTCTCTGTGACCTCTTAAATGTCTGTGGCATTTACAAAATTAATGAGTCAAAAACTGTACCCGCCCAAGTGTGTGTGTATGTGTGTGTGTGTGTGACCTTTAGGGCTAAAGCTTGTCAGAGAAAAGCGGTGCACTGCAGTTAATGTGATGAGCTACATGTTTGCCTGAAGCTACTGGTGGTTTGTAGAAGTGATTTAAAAATTATTGTTGCACATTCTGGACATATTTTTATCTCCACATGAGAGAAATGCACTTATAGCATCTCTACTGTATCCTGTGATAGGCTGGTGAGCTGTCCAGGATGCACCTTCGCTCTGCATCATCTGCGACAGGCTCCAGCCCCCCGCGACCCTACAGAGGATAAAGTGGTGTATAGATAATGGATGGATAGATATCTATGGCGATGTAACATTGTGTGTATCAAGTACTAATCATGTTTTTCCTAATGTAATAATTTATCAAAACAAACAGTATAGTGTTCCCAACATTGCTATGTAACATGAAATGGGTGCACAGCCTATATTATTCGTCTGCACAATAGAGAAAGTGGATTGCACACGACTGCATAAGAACACCATCAAAAAAACTGTGTCATTGTCTGGCCCAGTTGCAGACTTGAGCGTCTTGGGGTAGATTTTTGTCTGTTTTTATCCTTTCGGTTGGCCTCTTCTAGCATAGATCAGCAGTGCTCTTTGCCTTTCTCTTCTGCACTGCTGTGAATCACGCTGACAACAACACAGGTTTTTGTGCAGTATATAGGTCAGTGTTTGTGTCACAACCAGCCGTCGCTGTACCCTGCTCCCCTCATTATATCCTTTCGGTGTTCCTCCATCTTCTGTTCCTCTGCAACTGATCAAATGTTATTCAGATCTAACGTTTCCAGTTGAACTGAGCTGTAATATCTAGACAAATATATGGAAAATGAAACTTCATAGTCCACGTGTTTCAGTGTTTCTCCAACAATGTTGGCTTCAACAATCGCCTCAAGGATAGTGACGCAAAAATCCACTTTCACAAATATTTCGTGTGGCTCGAGATCACATGATGTACTTTGTAGTCTTCACTTAGCAAGAAACAAAGAGCGTCTTATTACCCACAAGATCATTTCACCACTTTCTCCACTACATGTAGAGACTTGTAATCATGCAGTAATTTATGCATATCTTAATTAAAGTAGCTACGTCTGTGTAGATTCTTAGTCATCCAGGTCATAGTAATCCTAAGAGCTTCAGCAGAAGGCAGCTGCACTTCTTTTTTTGGGCTTTCATAAAGTCAGCAAATAGATTTGTAAAAAAAAAAAAAAAACAGCTCAACATCAGAGAGAGAAGGAAGGGAAAGGCCGAACAACACTGTCACGCCACAGCGTCTCAGAAACTTACAAAGGATTTTCTCCAAACATAACATTTTGGTGCACTTAGACCCAGCAACTGTGAGTGTTAAGGTTCCATCTTAGGGCCTATTTTCTCTTTGTAGCTGCTCCTTTTAATCTCCATATTTTACAAACATAAAACATTCTTCCATTGTTACGCTGATGATACACAAACATGCCTACCTCTAGTTTCACCTCCATCACGTCCATCTTAACCTGCCTCCAGGAGGTGAAGTACTGGATGGACAAAAACTGTCCTCAGCTAAATGACAAAAAGACAGAAGTGATTGTTTTGGGCCTCACAATAAAACAATGAACCATCAGCAGCCACTCTAGGATACTTAGACCAACCTACATGTCCATGCCAGGAATCTTGTGTCTTGTCCTGGAACTCTTAAATGTAAGAATCACAGTAAGTCTGTGGTGAAGGGTTCTGCTTTCAACTGTGGAATATTATCAAACTCATTTCCTCAAGGCTAGATTAGTGTATCTCTGTGTACCTGGGTAATGGCCGGTCCTCACTGTTTCATCTGAAGAATGACTCTGCAAGACTCCTAACTGAGACTAAAAAATGAAAAGCATTACACCTGTAGTAGCACCCATCCACTGCCTACCTCTTAAATACTGAATCATTTTTATTTGTTTAAAAAGCAATACAAGGGTTGGCACCTGGGTATATTTCAGAACGACTTCATGTCAAGGCCTCTTAGATTCTCACAACAACTGCTTGTTTTTTGTTTCATGGTCAAGGCCAGTGAGATATCAGGTCTTTGCACCAGCAGCTCCAAAACTCTAGAATATTGTTGCTCTTTCATTCAAACGCTCCTCCTCCATTGACATTCTTAGAAAAAATCCTGAGACATACAGGTTTTTAAAGGGTTTTAGTTGCACTTATTAGCATTGTATTCTATGTTGATTTTATTCGAGTAACTGATCTTACAAGTTGCTGTCATGTTTTTAGTGTTTTATATTATTTTTTACACTTTATTATCTTATTTTATATACTTTATGTCATTTTAATTGACTAACTGGTTTTACAAGTCTTTATTCTGCACATATTTTTATTCTTGACTGTCTTATAACATGTACAGTATTTTTTTTTCAACTCAGTTTGTTTCAAAATGCGCTATTTAAGTAACCTTGATGTGATTTGATGTACAGTGTGCGGGTTTATTTCCACACTGACGGTGTAAGTCGACCTGAAACCACCTGTCACCTTGCTCCAAAAGAATAAGCAGGCATTATCTCGGCTTTATTGCAGTTTTATGAGGAGATCTGCTAACATTACGGAGGATTAACCACAGTTTGCTTATGGGATCTGTAGGATTAACTTTTATCTTGATGGGGAAGCAGCGGATAACCAATGAGCGCCCTCTCCGCGCCTCCTCTCTCCTCTGGGAGAAACATTTGACGTGGCAAAGAGGTCCGGACGTGACATAGCTGCTCATCATCTCTCCTCCTCCTCCTCCTCCTCCTCCTCCTCTCAGTTACCTTCAAACATCTGCAGGTCCGGCTACGGGAGCTCGTCCTGGTCCTCGATCTGAACCAGGACAGACAGAAAAATGTGGCTGATCGTGTTGGCCGGTTTCCTCCACTGCAGGACAGACAGAAAAATGTGGCTGATCGTGTTGGCCGGTTTCCTCCACTGCGCCTCGGCCTATGATGTGGATCTGAAGAAGCTGGACGGGCTGGCCAAAGCGAGGGTGGAGGTACAGTAAAGCTGCCTCGCAATGGGGCTGAATTAAAGCGTATGTGCAGTAATCCTGGGCCGATTTTCGGGGATCAGATTTGTTTAAACGTGTGAATCGGTGCGCTTCTTTTCCCAAATGGCCATGTTGGGCGCATGCGTGAGGGAGTCTTGTAGGAGAGCAGGACGGAGCGGTAGTAAGATGAATGGACGCGTTTACAGTAGAGCACCTCAGCAAGCACAAAGACTGCCGTTTTGCTGTTGCAGTAGCCATAAAATCTGCTGTAAAGTGGCTTGGTGATCAGTTTTAGTTTGAGGGCAGACTCAGGGTGTGTAACAGGAGGTCCTGCACAAAAGCTTCTGAAATCCTACCCCTCTTTTTTGTGAGGAACTGTGCAGTTTTCCCACAGGGTGTCACCCAATCACCCAACTTTGCCAGCATCACTGAGGAAAAGCTTTATCTGTTGCTATTGTTGTGGCAGCCACACCTAATACCTGAGGCTCAGATATCTGCAAAACCAGGTGAGCCATCCTTCCCTTCAGGCCTGAATAAATCTGAGCAAAAGTGATACCAGAACATGACCAAGAGGTCCACTGAAGTGTTACTGAACACGGATCCTGACCAAAAAACTGCAGAAAGAAGCTGCTGCGTGTAGGAAAACAACATTAGAGTTGCAAAAAGAGCTGTTAAGTCATCTTATTTCTAGTCTTAAGTAATGTCACTAAACACGAGAGCTGCTTGTAACCTCCTCCTGCATCTCATGTCTCATCTCGTTCCAGACATGCGGTGGATGACAGCTGAACAGGCTCAGAGAGGTAAGTTACCGGGTTAGGAGTAAAACAGACAGCACACTGAGAGCCAGTGTCAGAGGCACACTGAAGCCTAATCCCTTCCTAAAAGTGTTTACTCTCTGGGAAACATTTTATGTCTACGGTTTCGCATAATCCCTGACAGATCTGTCACTGAAACCGGCCTCCAAGTGAAAAAAAAAAACATTAATCCCCACTTCTGTCTGCAGGTCAAAGCCTTTGTGGTCCAGGATATTCCTCTCTAGTATCCTTTGACTCGAGTACACTGCCATTTGCTTTTTCTTAAACATGTCTGTTCATAAATTGGACGCTGTTTTCTCTTTGACTTTCACCACTTCAGCCATAACCTGGTGATGAAGCACATTCCTGGAGCCGACCCTGAGCTTGTCCTCCTGAACCACTACTACGAAGAGCTGGATGTAAGTCTTGTTTGCTGCATTTGTTTAATTGTATTTAATGCTTCTACAGTGCAGAAGAAAATTAGTGTGGTCTATATGTTGCTGTACATAAAACACATGTTAAATGCAGAAATGGTCGCTCAAGAAATATCTCCTTCAGGGGACAATAAAGTATGTTGCATCATACCATATAATAACATTTTTTAAACCAGTGTTTTAATAGACAACAGAAACGCCGGATACCTAAACCAAAGTGCTTTTCAGTAGAGAAACAAGATTAGCATAACAAATGTACTTATTAAGTTACAATAATACAGTTAGGATCCTACAATATTAGTAATTATGCAAATGTACCTGATTGATTCAAATATTGTAAACATCACAGTATTATGTAAAATATATCATGTGTCGTATGTTAAGGTACAGAATCAGGTCTTTGAAAACCAGTCAGTTCTCCATTCCTGCACACTTTTGAGCATCATTTTAAAGCAACGTCTGCTTTGTCATATTGCAGAATCCTCCCCACACCTGACACCACCCTTTAAAGGAGATTATGGCAAATGTTGCAGCAAATATTTGCTGGTGTATCTGTTCAGCTGACATGGACCAAATGAAGCATTCATTTGGAGTTGTAATATTAGTTCTGTTTTGGTCTCCTGAGGGAAATATCTGGCTCTATAGTACTCTATAGTTGCAACCTTTGTCTTTTTTTTATACAAGAGCTTCTTCACTAACAATAATTGTCTGTTTCAATGTTAGTATCAGCAGTGAGGCTGAACCAAAACAGGAAATCTGCAGGCTGGAAAACCACAACAATCTCCCAAAAGACATATAAAATGCTCTGAGCTAAAGCATCTGCAGAGTTGGGGGATGAGTCTTTATCACAATGATCAACCTTTTTCATATCAAACTGCTTTGTTAAGAAGACAAACTGCACATTCTTTATGTGTGTCATTTTAAACCCATCATCTCAGTTTTCATAAAACATATTGCACCAACAATATTTCATGTTAGTGCCATTTTAAATGCGGCAGTCAGTAAATGTATTCACTGTTAATTTATCCATTAACACGTGCGCTTCCTTCCCAGCGGATTGCTCTGTCTGACATGACCCGCTCTGAGATTAACGAGCTGCTGGGGAAACTGGGTTTCTACAAGAAGGCTCAGCCGGAGGACGAGGTGCCGGAGGAGTTTCGCTTCTCGCCTGCCAAAGACAGCCCGTTCAAAGATGAGCCTCCATACAAATCCTCCACTTCCTCCGTAGTTACAGAGAACGCCTCCTCAGAGCCCGACGCAGAAGTCAAGCACACTGACCTATAACCTGTAAGAGTGGACAAAAGTAGGAACGCTATCCCCATAGCTGCTCCACGACCCGCTGGTTACTGCAGCCGATGACAGAGATGTTTGTAATTTCAGAGTAAGGCCAGCAGATCCTGGATCAGCTCTTGGGGAAGGAGAAAATCTCACCATCAGCAGAAGGCCTTTAAAAAAAAAAAAAGTCCACAGTCTGAATTTGCACATAAAATATTTTTCATGCCACTAGTTTCTCTTGTTTTTTTGGCAGCATAATAAATCCAGCAGGCCGCTTTGTGAGTGCTTTTCTACTCTCCACACAGAGACTGGATGCGTGTGTGTTTTACTTTGTTGTTTTTGTCAATCATGTGTCAGCCGTCTTCAGGATCTTTGCATCGTTTGAGTTCTTTTGTGTGTCTATCATTGCTTCCTACCTACTGTGAAACTGAATGAAGCCTCAGGCTGAAAATCGTCTGACTGGCCTGAGGTTGATGCTGCATGTTCTAGTGGGTTGGATTGATGCACACAAGAAGACTTAAGTGAAGGGTTGTAAAAGAATAAAGTAATAAAATATGTGAAAACACAAACTCACCTCTGGCCCTCGCTGTGTCAAATCTGTTCTCTTTTACAGTCTAACATGTAAAATTGGCCGACTGCAGACTTTAAATTGCATTTAGGTATGAATGCGAGTGCAGTTAACACTTGATATCCTGAAGTAGAACCACACGTGCATAAAGACAGGTATCTATTACATCACATATTTAAATACTTGTCAAAATACAGTTAATGTGATTGATCTGAAATGGATTTTGCAGAAACATTAATCAACCTACAGATGTCCTATTTGCTGCCCACAGATTCTTGTATGACTGATTCTTTTAATTTGACTTTAAGCAACACCTGCAGCAGAAGTGATAAGAACTTCTTTAAATGGGGAGTGATGTGTGCTTTTATGAAATGAAAAACACTTTATTTATCCCAGAAGGGAAATTCAATAAATTTTTTTATGCACTATGCAGTAACTTCATAGGGTGATTAGGTTCATTTTGTCTACTTTGATTATAGGTATGAGGTTTCTTTTTTTTTTTATCAATGAGTATTTAGGAGCTGTTTTTACCTTGAGGCGAAGAAGCGATGGGAAACCAAAAGCAACATGGGCTACATGTGAGACAGACAGAGGAAAAGAAGCAGGACTGATTTTCAGAGATGTTTCTTTTTTTAAGATAATCGTCATTACATTACATTACAGGACTGGAGTTGGTGAACTTTTGGCAGCTCCAATAAACCTGGCCTCCCCTTCAGTGTCTGACTGATGATTACACTCCCGTTATAAAGAATGAAAATGTGCTTCAGGAAATGATTCAAAGCAATAATCGCCCCCTCCAACACATTGGTTTCTTAAATTGGTTTAATTGTTAATTCACATTTAACTGTGGTGCACAGAAACATGAAATTATAACGTGTTTAAGCTCTTATATACAACACTCACTGCTTCGTGGAAGGTTTTGTTTTTCAGTTGGCAGCAGTTAAGTAATATCTCAAATCATTTCTCAAATCTACTAAAACAGAGCTTTAAGAAATAAGTTTCATCAAAATCAAAATTTTAGACATCTTCTCAAAAGGAACAAAGGAATAAAAATCTTCATTAAAACTTTTTTCTGAGCTTCATGCCGTTAAATATACAATTGGCAGTTATCAGTCATGATTACTGAAAGCCGGCTTTCAAACAAAAAGCGACCCCAATTGGTTTCAGAAAACATTGTGGTAGCTTGAGCTTATCAAATTACTTTAAACAAAACTTGTAAAAGCATAATGTACACACTAGCAAAAAAAAAAGATATATTTAAAAAAAAAAAAAAAAAAAAAAGTCTACTCAAGCATAAATAAGGAGTCCTCTAGAGGAGCTGTGTGTGAGTGTTTGGCAGGGCGACGTCGGTGCGGTGAGGCCTACAGTACATCAGATAATGATACCAATCAGCGGAACGACATCAGACTTTTTGTACCAACACAAAAAACTTGTTTAACTGCAATTGTTTTTGCTGTTAAAAACTTTTCTGATGATATGATCATCAAGGACCATAAAACCTCCAACATGTTCTCAGTAGCTCTGTGGAGTTCAGAGAGGTGACATTACTCAGCACTTGACTGCAACAGTAATAAATCCACTTGAATAATGAAGAGAAAACCTCCCTGTGCTCATGTATTAAAAAGTAATATGTCAACTGATTACATCAGCATGAAAATAATAATAACTTAATGAAAATACTCCAAGCAACCAGAGTTCGGTTCAAAATGAAAAAGTACCGACATAAAAACCAAAATATGGCGTCATGTGGACGGGTGTATTTTTCTCTTTCAGTGGAATCACCTTCTAACTTGTCTGGAGGTGTGAATGTGAGTGTGCTTGGTTGTCTGTCTCTAAGTGTAGCCCTGCGATGGACTGGCGACCTGTCCAGGGTGTCTCCTGCCTTCGCCTTAAGTTGGCTGGGATAGGCTCCAGGCCCCAACGCGACCCTCGTGAGGATTAAGTGGTATATAGACAATGGATGGATGGATGGAAACACCAAAAGAAGTGCCAGCATATTACAGTAATTACAAAAGTGTAGAAGATAAAAATGTAGGTACAAATACTTTGAAAGGGAAAATGCTATATAAAAAAAAAAGCTCCTTTTATGTTTTAAACTGTTCACCACGGTAGAAAAGTGACACAGCTACTATAGGTGGAAAATAACAAAGTGGACTTTAAAAAAGTACAAACTCGAAACTTTTAAAGGTCTTTTAAAACACTTTGGCGCTCTCTTTCTGGAGAAAGGTAGAGTTTGTGTTAACAGTGTCCAGATGAGAACTGAAATAATCGATACACGTCACCACTGCCGACAAAGATACTAAGCAAACTGACACAAACACACACACACACACAATCCCCACTTTGTCCATCAGAGATGTGCAACTATTCGACCCAGCTTGTGAAAAGAGGAGAACTGACGCCACGTGGAGCCTGAACGCACACCGAACACAGGTCAGAGGTCACAGGGTCGACCCATGGACATCTCGTATCTGCGCAGGTGGTTGACCAGAGACTGTACGTAGGTGAAGACGCATTTGGAGTCGGGTTTATTACCCATGATCATCATGTCCTCCACTTCCAGCAAAGGCATGCAGTTGGCGTGGGTCCTGAGGAAGAGGCATACGGGACAAAGTGCATGAGTAAAAGAGGAGGACGAGATCAGACAGGAGAGGAGAAAAACCACAGGCTGACTAAGCAGGATACTCTCAGATTTCTGAACCATCGTGTTCGGTCATGATTATTCATACAGGAGCTTTCTCAAGATCACGAAGCGAACTGGTTAAGCAACAGTTAACAAAGCTAGTTTAAAGCACGTACACGTCGGCCCTTCTTTGGTGCGGCTGTGCTCGACTCATACTTTTCTAAATCTTCTTTTATCTCTTCTTTTCTGTGAACCACTCTATGGAAAACTCTTTAAAAGCCCTATATAAATAAACTTCACTATTGCGCTGCGTTTAAATAAACACTTTGTAGGAACAAAGACCTCACATGTGAGCCATGCAGAGAGCGACCACAGGGTGGCGTTATCTCCACACACTGTGAACCCTCTGAGGTGTCCTCCAAAGAGTACCAGAAACAGAACGACGATAAATCTCTTACATAAGAAAATAAAGGTCAATATCATAAGATGCCTTTGTGATTTAGAGTACTGTAAACAACAGTCATTCTGCATTTTAATGTTACTATACCGCCAAAAAGATTTCAAAGCCAAGTGCATAAACACCTGTAAGCTTCCACTTTATAAAAAGTCAGCGGACAGCAGAGCCTTTCCGACCTCTGCTTTGTTTCTTAACTCTTCTGTTTGAAACACTGTGATGCAGCAGTTCCTTTTAAAGTGTTGAGCTGCAGATGGTCCTGGCTCTCTGCCTGAGCCATAGTCTGGCTATGCAGAAATGCACACATGGACACACACACACTCACATACCATGTTTGGTACTTTGGACCTCAGGAGCTTCAGATTAACATGAAGGTTCAAATATCCAAAAAAGCAGCCCGTAAAGGAGTTTTCTGATCCCGCGAGAATGACATAAACCCAATCAGCTGGTAGGAACATGCAGTTAAAACACACTCTCTCCATCCCAATAAGTCTGTCAGAACCAAAGTGAGGTTCCCCCGTGTGCTTGTTTCCTCTCTCACCATAGGTTCAGTTTTGGGTGGGGGGTGTGACTCTAGGAGGAATTTTTGGTTTTAACCAGGCCCTTCGTCACCAGACCCCTGTAGAACTCCTGCAGGTACGTGTACACGCACTTCCAATCCGGCTCGCGCATCTTCACCATGTCGTCCACATCCAACAGCTGGGGACAGTCCACTAGTTTCCTGCACCCACGCCCGGCCGAGGGGGGAGAGGAAGGAAGGGAAGACCCAAACAGAGAGAGAGAAGAGGACAGGAAAGACCAAGAATGAAGGACAGATAAAAAAAAAAGAGAGACAGAAGGAACATGACAGAGATAGTGGACAAAGTGTGGGAAAGAAAGAAAGAGAAAAACACAGATAAAGCGGTGAGCAGCCAGTGAAAAAGATTCAGGGTGAAAGAAAAAAAAAAACAGCAGGAGAGAGAAAGAACACAAAAAGAAACAATAACATTACATTCTCTGTGTTCACAAATATATCCATGAGTTGACATGCTTCATGAACATCACAGTACATAAAGTCTGTGGCAAACATACATACATAGATAAGACAAAACAAAATGTCAAATGAGCGTCAGGTGATGCTCATTCGGCCTTTTTGTTTGTTGTTGTTTTTTTCTGTGCGCTAAGACGAGGAATTCTTGACTGTATAATTATTCAATAGTGTACGAACAAGACACGACGAAAAAAACAACAAGAACTTCTGCTTAATAAGAAAAACACAAAGCTACAACCACATAGTGACTCTAACAAAAAAACACACTGGTGCACAGGATGGTGTGTGTCTGAGTGTGTGCTCCAGATAACAGCAAACTCTTGGGAGGGTTCTGGGGGAAGTGAGTGATAAGTGCAACACAAAGGTGGAAAGACGAGGGGGTTGTGGTTGGGTGACAGTCCAGTGCTGAGAGCATAAATCACTGCTAGAAACATGAGTACGGTCATTATCCTACGAGGAGCATGTGAACACACAGGTGGGTGGGTGGGGCGTCACAAGTGGTGTGATGCAAGAGAGATGAGAAAGGGAAGAAGAAAAGAGAGGTATTCGGAGCAAATATAAAAAGAGAGAAAATATCCGAGAGCTCGTCCATTTTTTAACCTGTTGGTTTTTTGGGAAGGGTTTGCTCAGGGGTCTCTGGTTTAGGGCGGACGGAGGACGTCACAGAGTAGAGGACAGACGGAGAGCGGAGGTTTAGAGGCGAAGTTATTTGAGTAGTAACGGGCTCACTCAGCCTTGAGGGGGCTCGATACACCTGGGAGAGACAGGGAAAGTTAACCATGGGGCATCAGTCGAGGAGCTTCCACATACTGGTCCGACTCAAGCAGACGCTGGCACTGAATAGAACTGCTCTTACAGAGAAACGAGAGAAGGATGGAAAAATCTGTACAACGCAAAGAACGGGAAATGTGTTTGTTTGGTCTAGGGCAGCGCATAAACCCGACTTGGACTGTTTGATTTGCTTTGTGTCTTCACCCCCAGACTACATGTCTTTAAACCACAGAGGACAGTCAAGGCAGCAGTTGCATCTTCCACAAGTTTCTCCACATGTTCTCTGCCGGGCTCACCAAAACAAAGTTTCACCGCAGCTGATGTGGTTTCTCCGACTGATTAGTGCACATGTTAGGACAAACACGTCCTCTGTGTTTACTCACTCTGCAGCGCTGAAGGCCACCTCAAAGTTTTGCCTGCGGTTGCTGGGGCTCAGCGAGTCATAGTCAAAGGCATCGGGGAAGAAATTGTGCACCAGGGCACAAAATGCCATGCCGTTGCTCCAGCTGGATGAAAAATTCTGAATGTCCACATGCTGAGAGAAAAGACAAACAGAGCAGACACAGAGGCAGTGATAGATCAACGACGGAAAATCTCCCAAAGTCAGCCCAGAATATCTCAGCTCAGGTTCAGCGACGGCCTTATTGGCTGACATTAGAGGTGAGCACTAAACACGGAGGGCTGCTGTGGCCAGTTGGCTCACCTCATATGAGCGGGTCTTGGCGCGACACCAGTCGAGCAGCATCTGCTTGATGGAGTTTGCATTGGGTACACCAAAGCTGGTGGAGCGCTGAACCTTGTTTACCTTAGCCACTGCCTGATTTCCAGGGCTAAAAGAAAAGTGAGTTTTGTGTTAATATTTACATGCTTTGACGTGCTCCTTTCCTTTCTTTGGTCGTACTACCTCAGTGTTTATCCTTACCCGCCTCCTTCCTTCTCCAGCTTCTCTATCATGGCCTTGCGAGCCTGCATGGCAGAGGTCTTTGGCAGCGTCTGAGCCCTCATCAGCTCCTTACGCCTCTCCGCCTGCCGTCGCTCCACAGCGGCCAACCCACTGCTGCCACTCCGAGACGAGGTGTCATCCTCGCGATCAAACACGCTGAAGCAGTGACATTTACAGCAATTTAATTAAAGTCAAAGTGCAGGGATTTAAAAGTTTAGTGCAATGTTACTGTGTGGATGCCTCACGACCCACCTGCCCACTTTTTTGCTTGTGTTTGAGGAGGAGGAGGAGGTGTAGCTGTATGATTTTGACTGAACTGTGCCCCCTGAAATGATAAACAAACACATGCAATTGAAGCTGTGGATAAAACTGTAAAGATTAAAACTGAAATCCAGAGAGCAAAATATTGACTCACTGTCTGTTTTCGTCACATAACTGGCCTCGACAACAGTGCTGCGTGTTGATCTGCTCCCATCATCTGAACACACACAAGCACACTTAAAATTAATTATACAATACTGGACAGAGTCAATTTCAAGTCTTCTCATCCATTTTAGGGTTTACTTTTTATTACTCATTGTGTTTTCTTGCCCTACTTTCCAATTTTTACCCCCAAAATGTCTTGTGTTTCGGTATCGTTGCTAAAAATTTGTTCTGTGGTGACTTGAGTGGTTAAATACAGGCTTAAGAAAAGTTTAAAGAAGGCTAAGAAAGGCAAAGGAAAAGAAAGGAACTACCAGACTGGGCGAAGCGGTCTGTCTTGGTGACTTGGCTGAGGGTCGAGCCATCTGCCGACTTCTCCACCTTCCTCATCACCACCTCTCCGGCTCCGGCCCCAGCACGACCTTTCTGCGTTCGCTCTTCTCTCTGCTGCCGGAGCTCCTGCAGACGGGTCTCGCGCTCCTTTTCTCTCTGGTCTGGGGTGGAGGAGAGGGGAGGGGAGGAGGTGGGGAAGGTAGAGAGATGATGTCAGTGGAAAAAAAGGAGGAGGATAAGAGGTCCTAAACAAGCTGACAGCAGCTCATCTGACTGCCACAAAGATGGATTAAAACAGGGCTTCCAGATTTGAGGCGATACATTTCAGGATTCTTTCCACGGTACCGTAAAATTCCTCCGAACACACAAACACACGCAGGTGGGAGGCTCACAGCCAAGCCAAAGCTGTCAGATTACGTGTCCTGCACAAACATCATTCATCAAAAAGAGAAAACGCACCCTGATCGTCCTCTGTGGAAGCCTGAACTAAACCCAGCAATGCCCAAAATGCTGATACCTGCACTGTTACCTCCATATTTTACCTGAATGGGAGCATGTGTTTAAACATACTGTGCAGAGTAAATCTGAGACACTTATTTCTAAACTGTTAGTTCTATGTGATATTTTCCTTAGCTTTAGAGCACTCAGGACAGTCTTAAACCTGCTCGATGGCACTGACTGCACTGAACTTTTACTGATGTGTTTTTTCAGTTTAGACTAAGATATTAGAATCCAATTAAATGGTTCAGCTGTCAGCAGCTCAAAGCAACCAAGTGTCTAATGAAACCACACAGTGAGTGCCCGCTAAAAAACAGATAGTACACTAAATGTAGCAGAGGTTCCAGTGACCATGTTCAACACTCCACATTTTAAAAAAAACACAGAATTCATGCACAGAACAAAAACTGTCAACATATCCTTCATCATCCACCACATCCGAGATTCAAAGTTGCAGTGGTCCGACAATGACAGGATGGTGCACACAGAGAAACAAACGCAGGCAAGTATCAATTATTAATGCACACTGCACACCACCTGTCCTACCTATTTCCTCTTGAGTACATCCCAGCATGGCCTCTGAGGGCAGAATGGATAGGAATTATGTGGAAATTGCAAGTTTGTTTAAAATGAGTATAGAAAAGACAGAAAAAAAAATACTGAAAAGAGTGAAATAAAGTTAGGCTTGATTTTAAAGAGGCAACATCTACCTTTGATGATTTGAAAGAAAGTAGTAATCATGTGAAAATGTATGGAGCAAAAACTTTCTTGTGTAACAGATAAAAGACAGTTTTTTTTTTCTGTATGCTGTTACCTCTCTTTTTCTTGCGAAGGTCTCTCATGGCTGCACGGATCATCTTTCTCTCCTCAAAGTCTTTGGACTCATCGAGCTGTGAAACGGAAACAATGAGAGGTCACTCCTTGGAGAAAAGCCAAAATGGTATGGCGCTATTTATGCATACACTTCTAACATTAGCTATTCTGCAGACACAACGCAGAGCTCCAAGTTTTTCCAAATGCACGCTCGCATAGCTGGAAAGATTTCGTGTTGATAAACAATCCCTCTGCATGGCTGAAGTTGCTGTATTCAACTCAAAGTGGTGCTTTTAAATTTAAATCATCCATTATAACTTGGGTGTGAAGTACCATTTTGTCAAGGAGCTCTTCGTCCTCGATCGCAGCCAGCTGCTCGGCGGTCAGTTTTCCGGAGCAGTCGACGACTTTGGCCTGAGTGCTGGAGCCATTGGGGATGGCTGGGACGTGACACGCCACCTGGACCGACGATCCCGCTGAAAACACTGGCTCGGAGGCAACGACGGGCTCCGTCTCCATCTGCACAAGACACATGACGAACACAGCATGAGCACACAGACGTACAGGAGGACGGAGTATACAGGTATTCACCTCAGATTGCAAAGATTCATTTTAGAAAGAAAACCTTAGTTGGATATGTGCATCGCAGCTGGAGAGCTAACCGGAGCTCAGGCTCTAAGCTGTGTACTTACTGAACAAGAATGAGGGTTTAAAAAACATATTTCAGGCTGGCTGACATTCAGGACGCAATAAGCACTGGAGGATTTTGGTCAAACACACTGCAGCCATAATAGGCCTGAGTGTGAAGTTACCCGCCCTCTAATAATCTCTTTTTTGTACCAAGACTGCCCACTCACACTATCTCATAACTTCTTCCATCCCCTCTATTTTCCAGCGCTGCCAGAGAGAGTGACAGTAAGCACATGAGAGCAGGAGACACCCTGCCAAGTTACTGTTCGCTTAGTTCATGGAGTGTGACTGACATATGGAGTGTCTTAATGATACCAAGCGGCTGCCAGCTGAGAGTTTATGTGACAGGCATGGTACACCACTATCACCGTATGATGGGGACAATGCATTAAGAGACATAAATCTGAGAAGAAAAAAAAAAAAACAAAACACCCAAAGCCGTCCTCTCTGGTATGTACACCACAGGAGGATTGTGAGTGAACGAGCATGCTGAAGAAAAAACAGAGCACCACGAGAGCGAACACAACATTATAGGTTGTTGAGTAAACCTGGCTGACAAACTGCGAGTTAATTTCATATGGTGCTGAATGCCTGTGGGCGACTACGCGCTCTATCTGCGGCTTCAGTGCTTTTGTTGTAAGATCCAGATATAGCTCAGACAGTTGGCCCCATCTCTGTCCACAGCTGCCCAGCCCTCCTCCCTGAAGGCCCCGGACAGACCAGGTCTCACCAGGGAGGGACAATGCCCAGCACAGCCAGGGGGCAGCGTGATCAAAGGTGGCCCCTGGGTTGTAGACTTTTCTGGACGCAGAGTTTTGACCCATGGGACGGGCTGGACTGAGACACACTTGACCGATAAAGAATGTTTTGGGACACAACAAGGCAGTGACGGAGGGTGAGAAACTCCCAGATAACCTCAGAGCCTGAGTCATATTTAACGGAGCTTTAGCGTATCCTGAAGCATCTGAGTCACTGTGGCAGGAAAAAGCACTTTCTGTTTACTATTTCCGTGATAGAAAACTGTTTGATTCACTGTCTCCACCAGCGGAATCATGAATAGCCAACATGGGAGAAAAGTCATGTACTGACAAAGACAAAAGGAAACACGTTCAGATAAGGTGACCTCTCATTATCACATCCGTCTGCCAAAAGGATCAACACTTAAGAGGAAGTCAGCCACCTTGATTGAAGTAGTTGATTGGCGGACCCAGCTGTCTTTGCAGGATTAGAGAGGAATATGAACTCCGGATGGTTGAATAACTGCAGATGATGCCTAATACTCAATATCCCCTCAGAATGTCACCAGTGCACAGACCGGGTTTGTTGTAGGATTTCAAGAGTACATAAAGCAAACGGGCCAAGAGATGAGAGCCAAATGGTTCTCCTGTCAGACATGAAACTTCATTGATTATATAACAGGAATGTACAGCCTTCAGTCTCAAGTTAAACCTGTTCAAACATGGTATATCTCCTGCTCTGGCCTGACCTTTTCTACGTGCCATTCCCCTGCTCTCTTGCCGCCCATTTCATGTCTATTGTTGCTGCAACTTTTGAAATCAAAAGATAAATATCCCCCCCAAAAAAATAAAATAAAAAGACAAACATTAAACTGACAGTTTATGCCCCTGCCAAAGTGAGGATTATGGATGATGTGAAGATGAAAAATTACACGGTCACTGTTGCTGTTAAAATCATTTTTTCCCTCTAACAGGAAGTGCATCAACTCAACATAACACTTTCAAGCAGACACACACAAGCATGATTGTGAGCTAGGACACAGTTGGAGACACATGGTGTGACAGGATTGGAATACCACCACGACAGATTGCCGTGAAGTCCACCACATAAACACAATCTGTCAAAACTGACTGACAGCTGAGATGGACAGGCCTTTTTCAGTTAAAGTGACAACACAATGTGAGATTACAACTGACGGAAAGCTTAACAGAGAGGTGAGCCGCAGGTCAACGAGGACATGAGCAGGACACAGTATCAGCGGCATGGCACATGAAACTCATGGCCAGCTGATCCACAGGTATTATCAACACTGGAACAAAAGATGTTCCCGGGATTATCTGAATTAATAGGGGTCATGATCAGAACCGTTAACAGAGAGCAGTACCGTGCTGTTGTTGGGAGCAACGTTTGCCATCAGGGAGGGAGCAGAGAGGGAGCGAAGGGTTGCAAAGGTCGGTGGGTGAGGGACCGGCGTCGGCTCCAACTTCTGAGGTGGGTTTGTGGCAGAAGATCCAGAGAGTGAGTCCTGGGGGCATGACGTAGGTTCTTGGGGTGTACTTGTTTGAGGAGTGCTAGCTGGTGTGTCCTCGGCCTCACTGGAGGGAGAATCTTGAGGAGTGGAAGACGAATCATCATGTGGGGCTTCATCTGCAATCTCCTGGTGTGTGCAGGGTGAAGTTTCACCAGATGAAGCTTCGGCTTCACATGGAATTAAACAGGTGTTTTCCTTGCTGTCAAGTTCATGTAGTAAGGGATCAGGCAGCCCCATTGCCTGAAACAGTGCCTCCACTTGCCTCACCATCTTTTCTTGCTGAATTCTCAGCCTCAGGTTCTCCTCCTGCAGCCTGGCAAGGGCCTCGGCCAGAGGAGACACCTGAGCTGCCGCATCCTCCAGACGAGCATCCACTCGCTTCCCAAAGGCCTGCAAGTCACTGTGGATCTCTCCCACTGCACACCGCAAGGTTAACTCAAACTGTCTCTCTCCAAATTGTTCCTCCTCATCTTCAGCTTCCTCCTGGGCGAGCAAATCACCGAAAACCTCCTCCAGGCCGGACTCGGCACAAGCACTGTCTGGGCTGTCCAAAGCCTCTGGAGCCTGTGAGGCTGGGAGGAAGTCCAGGTTCACTCCAGGCATGGCCACGCAAACTTCACTCAGACTAAACTGAACCAACGTCCTTTAGGCTTGTCAGTAGTAAAGTGTCCCAAAAAGTTTTGACTGAGGATCAGAGGTATCAAAAGGCTGTGGCCTGTGACTCTGTAGAAGCTATCCTCTGTCAGAGACCGTCCAAACCAACGCATGTTCTTTATACCCCCAGCAAATCTTCCCTGTTTACAGGCCACCAACCTGACAGCCAATGAGCATGCAGGGAATCCTGTTTCCCAGGCAGCCCCCACCCACTTATTTCCAGGTGCCCTGAGCATGTATATTTATCTCCTACCCCGCCATTATTCCACTGAGCCACTCTGTCCTGGGGCCCTGGTGGCGGCGAGAGAGGGGGAATGTTTGTGACAACAATTTAGAAAACTCACCCCTCCCACTCCAACTTTCCTTTTATTTAGCTCACGTCCTTCACACCTCGATTGGCAGGCAACAAGGGTTTAGATGTGGCTCTGGGCCTGGGCTGTGCTGAAAGAGTTACACAGTAGTGTTTCACTCCTCTTAAAACTGCTTTCTAACAAAATGTCCTGACTAATCAGACCGCTTGTTTTGCATGACTGTGATTCAAGGCAGACCTCCAGCGGGAAGATCAGCCCATGAAGGACAAAGTGTTTAGGTCCATGACAGAACGTGCTGGAAAACCAGTGAGGATGACCCGGGACCCAGTTCTCCACTGCTCTGGGCAAGGATGTTGGGAAGGACATCACAACCCTTTCAAGATTTTGTTTTAGGCTTACTGACAAATCAGCAGCTGCTCATGTGGATGCCTCAAGCGCTTTGTGTTAAATTAAGGGTTCTCGAAGGGCGTTGACAGAAGTCTGTGCTGTACTTCATACCGTTAGATGCTTATGTAAATCATTTAAACGCCTACTGCAGAGAAATCAGGTGCCACTGTACATGCTGTACCTCTGAATGTAGCCTGAATAGAAGCACAAGGCAACACATGACCACATATAATGAACCTGTAATTCTTCATGACATGCCAATGAATCACAAGCACCAACAATGCAAAACAACACAGAAAACTTCACTGTAACTATCTGTATCTTATACATGAAGTACTGTGACTGTATTAACAATATCTTTATTAATTTTAAACTCACTAAGTGCATCAATCAAAACAGGCAAACAGAACAGCTTCCAGGAAAAATCTGACCACAAAGGAGAGTTGAGAGAAATGTCAACGGTCAGCAGGGAAAGTGGGTCAAGCCCTGTACCCACAATAATGTAAAGCAAGTGAAGTAGAAAGACGAGGAGGACAACAAACAATCACACTAGAAAGTCTATACTCTTCAGTTTTCTGCAAGCATGCTGTATTTTTGATTATAATGAATGATGAAGCTGTCACTCTTACATGTGACAATGTGTGTGGCTGTTGTGAGCCCTCTGCTGGCATTTACAAGAGTTTCCAAAAATAGTGTCGTGTAACATCCTGCAGAGTTCGAACATAAAACAACGCAGAGGTCTCATTCTGGACAAAAAGCAATCAGAACCAGTTCATCCAGACATTATTTTTTTTCTCAAAACTTTTTTCTCCCAGGTTTGCACCCTGATCTGCAGACCAGGCCTAAACCTGTGACACATGTGAACTGGTTATGTAATCAGCATGTGTCATGGATCAACAGCATGTTAACAACGGGGTCTTTATCCCCTTTTGTGTGACAGTGAGACAATCTGTCACTGTCTGTGCTCCTGGGTGTCCATGTTCATGCAGCAGCACTTAACCGGCGTGACCCAGAACTTGGCAGTAATCTCTGTGACTTCAGGAAAGACTGACTTGTCCTGTCATCACTTTTATTATAAATCTAAAGCATTATTTATATTTGTGTTCAAGGCCGAGTGCAGCGGACGGACTGCTCAGATGAGCGGGAGCAGCTGTGATCTCTTGGAGCAGGAGGCATCAATAATAAGCCGTCGGTCTCACCTGCCTGAAGTGAACTTTCATCACCGCGCTGAAACACGACAAGCATTTTGAACTCGCCATTAACTGAATCTCACTCTTGCATTCATTATAAATAATAAGAATCCACCTCATTGTTTCTGTGGCTTCGATCATCTAAACCTTTCTCTAGTTGAAGATTCTAATTTTGAGGTGATCCCGCTGCAAAAGCCTACGTTATCAGCAAAAAACTGTTTTATTGGGGGAAAAAAACACAAGTAAGGGAATAGCGGAGTTTGTGAGTGTTGAAGTTAGACCACCAAAGAGAAGCCCAGACCACCCAGACAGATCAGAGTTTCAGACGGGAACCACTGTGGTCAATTAACTACAACCAACAACACTAAACAGGAAAAGCTTTTTCAGACTCATGTTACGCTGCGTGCTGCCTTGGTATCTGCACACTCTTCCTCACTAATGTGAAAAGGAGGGGCTGCTTTAAGATGATCCTCCTCTGACATATCACCATCTTCCTCACACACGAACCGGGAAAAGTCAGACAACAGGTGGGCTCTGGATCCGTCTGAATGCGATCGGGTTGATGCTAACCAACAGTGTCTGCTGCGGTTTCTCCAATCTCATTAGCCGAGTCACTCAGGATCAGTCTTTGTATGGTAAAACTTGAGCGAATCTGGCAGAAGCAGCTGAAATAGCAGCTTATGCGAGTGATGAAAGGAGAGACAGACTTAATGTCGCAGTCGTGTGGTTTATCAGAGAAGGAATTCATGTTGAGCCCAGACGATTATGATGCAGTTGTTTGTTTGACCGTGGATGTGACCCACAGTCTAGCAGCGCTGCATGCAGTCACGCCCGCTGTGTTAGATGCTGCAGCCGGTGTTAAGGCCTATTGTTAAACCCACAATTATGAAACAGAGTTAGCGCTGAAGATTGATGACTGATGCACGAAGCAAGCTATAATCCATGGCGGTGGTTGCTGTGGTAAACAATGAAACATCCCTGTCATACCAAGTGAAGAGTGCAGATTTTGTTATGCAGTTTCTTTAACGGCATATATTTTTTATCATCATTTTAAAAAAAAACATGCTTGGACACAATCCTGCACACACAAAGACATTACCTGCATGCTGTGATAGTGGGATCAGTCAAAAATAAACCTCATCTCCTGCAGAATCGCTACCTTCTTCCTGCAAAATCTGCTTTTTATAGGATCTTTTTTTTTTCTTTATAACTGTCCTTATGCTTGTGCGTCTCAACAAGGACCCCAAATGATGGAGACAGCCTAATTCCAACACCTTAAATCCACCCTGCAGCCTCCTCCCAGCCCTAATTACCCAGCTCCCTGAGCCCATAACCAGATTACATCAGAGGGGGAATACACAGCCACTGAAAAGCAAACAGGACATCACGTCTTGTCTCCTCTTCTTCTAAATCCCCCAACTCTCCATTCACTTCCTTTCATGGAGGAGTGAAGAGTTTAAGGAAGAGGCAAATGGGAGTTTAGTTGCTCTTCTTCAAACCTCAGAGGTCATTAAGAGGTGGGAGGGGATCTGATTGCGCTCTTAGCTCATTATGACAGCAGTCAAATGACTACTTTCAGCCTGTCAGAGTGCGCAAAGAGGTGCATCTTCAAGTTTTTGCCCGCCCCAAGAAAAGACCAAGTGATGAAGGACTTGTGTCAGCATGTGTTTTAAAGCAGCTGGACAGTAAATGGTGCGGACGAAGACAGACAGGTGTGATTTAGGAAACATTTCCCAGATAAATCTCAGTGGGCAACGGCCTGCAGAGAGAAATCCAGGAATGCCCAGAACACCTCCCTCGCTCTCCCTCTCCTTCACATACCCTACAAGGACAGATGTGACTGGCTACCCGCTCTGTGTTTGATAAACACTGCTCTTCCCTTCTCTCCCTCCTTTTCTCACACTCTGTCTGTCCTTCACTCTCCTGGCTCGCTTGCTTTTCAGGCCTTTATAGGTGCTGTGACAAGGACGCAGCAAAAAAACCCCAAAGGAATTCAATTAAGTCAGTGGTAGATGAAATACAAGATAAAAACAAAGCACTAATCTTAAATTGGGAACGTCTAGAAACCGATTTGTTCTGTGTGTTTGATAAATTCTGTCAAGTTTCTGCCTCGAGACGTTCCCAAATTGTAATGCAGACTGTACCTTGATGGAGGGTCCAGAGGTGATACTGGATGAGGAGAGCTTGAAGGGCGTTGCTCTTAGACCGAGGGTCAACTCTGAAACACACACAGAAAACACAAACGTTTACTTGGATTGGAAACATAAAATATTTCTTCTAAGACACTAAATTGGGATCAATAATAAAGAGTCCCCAAAGGCTGAGAGAGTTGCCGTTGCCTATAAATATGTGCACAATTGAGATGTGTGCATGGTCTTGCACTGTGATGGTGTCGGCCATAAATCAGTTACATAAGCTGCCACGGAGTCCTAAACAACACAGACTCCTGTCTAATGACAAGTGAGCAAATGTAGATGACGCCACCTTTAACATAAACAGCTTTTTTTCATTGGCCTCTGAGAGCACACACACACACACACACACTCAAAAGCTATATCATAAAAACGCAGGATTGATGCACACCAGCGTACATTTAATAGCCTTTGTAGTGCTTTTGAGGGAAACCGGAGACACAATCGCAGGCTGTCTTTACTCAGAGTGAGGTTCCCAAAAAAGGAGCCCAAAACTATTAAAGCAAATTGAGCCGAAAAGACGCCATGTGACCCTCATGATGGAGCCCAGTAAAGCTCCCAGAATGTGTCCTGGGAGGGAGGGGGGGGCCCGGGAGTCGCTCTAAGAGGTGAAGAAGCTGGAAACGCGCAGGTCCAGTTGGAGTTTTAAATAAACTGTTTGGGTTGTGGATCCCGGTTGCTGAGAAGAGCTGAAACTTAAGACATCTTGTTTGGACAGACTGTAGCAGCAGCTGTAGCGGTCTTGCCTCTGAAACAGATTGTTTGATGTTAAAGGTGTTTTTGTTTCATGCATTTAGTGACTCTCTGCTGGTACTGTTTGTACTATGACTATACACAGCACTGAGTATGTGCATGAGTTGACAGGAACATGCTTGAGTGCAAAGTATGAACACTTAATGCAGGTATGCTACCTATTTTAGTATTGCAAATGAGATTCAGTAATTTAAATAATGAAATACTTGTGGCCTAATACAGCTAACAGGACAATAATACAGGTGAGCACAACATTTCACCTGCAGCACAGTGACATCTTTATATATCTTTTTTAAATCCACTAAGTTCACTACCTAAAAAAAAAAAAAAAGTGGTGGGCATCTCCTGGGCATTTTTTCCCCCCAATAAAAGCTATCATCACAAGAGGTGCTGGTGGCCTAGAGTCCATGAACTTTTCTGTTAGACTGTTTACCCCCAAAAAAACTACACACCTAAAAATACTACTTCATTGTTTCATGCAAACTGCAGGTGCTCACTGAAATCTCATATCAGTTATTGTTTCCTCACTTTTGACACAATACGTCCCAACTGTGTCCTACAACTGAATACAGCATGTCCTAAGTTGTTGGAAGGAAGCTTTCAGCCAGGAAAACATGGACACCGTTTCTTGTTATCCGACAATAGCGATAGACAGGAAACACGTGCGCAAAAGAAGGCACAAAGGTAACCGTCCCCATTCAAACCGAGGATGCTGCAGCGACTCAAACTGCAGTTCTTCGTCTCTTATCAGACAGGGTGGCCGCTTGGCCGTTTTCCCAGAAACATTTTTCTCATTCAAATGCACACTCGAACGAATGATGCAAGTAAGTGTGCGTTGTTTTAGATAAAGAGGGGGCAGACAATATCTACACAATGTAACAAAGCACTGTACTGTGTGGGCTGCACTGTGACAGTATTGCCATTGAGTTTGGCCTGTTGGTGCTTTCTTTGTCTGAATAGGCTCTTTGCTGTTGACTTGTGACCTTGCCCCCCCCTCCACACTGTGCAACATGCCCACGCTATAACAAATACCTCTCAGTGCCACCATGCCATGTAATATTCTGCCCTAACATCCATGAGCTTTGTTTCTTTAGCCTCACAGAAACCCTTGTCATCATCCCACTTGTGACCGATTGCTTGTTTCTGGTCACTTCCCACAGTGATTCCAGTGTGACCCACAAGCTGGTATTAGCAGGAAAGCCACACTAAATCGAGACCACCAGAAAGACAGTGGGCTACAGCCTATTAAAAAATCAATGTAAGTGTAACTAAAAACACTCTTGCACCATGTTAAACTGGCTGTTGACTGGGAGAATTTATTGCACTACAACCTGTTGCTGTCTGGCAGATGCTCCTACCTTGTCTTTGCCCCAGAGCATTGGTGCTGATGCGCGGGGTCATGGTGGTGATGGGTACGATGTTGCCTCTGGGGGCCGATGTAGACGAGCTGGTGGTGGTGCGCCCATCCTTGATCTCAATGGTGAGGAAAGTCTTCATGTCCGGGTCTGCCTCTCCCTGGGTGACCTTTGTTCCAGCTGCTCTCCCTGGGGTCCTGTCTTCCTTTGAGTTACTGGAGGCGTGCACATCTTTTTCAGCTGGATGTCTCGTCCCACCCATGGAGTTCTGCGATTGGTTGGCTGAAGACAGAGGTTTGCTGGCCACGCCTCTTGGCTGAGGTGTGGCCTGACTCTGGGATGCAGCGGAGGTGATGGATGTGGAGTCCACACGAGGCCTGCCTGGCCTGTCTCCAGATGTGCTGAGGGATGCTGCTGTGTGTGTAAACAGCTCGGCAGCTCTGGAGAAATTTGACGGGCCGCTGGTGCCGTTCCTCAGAGGGGTTTTCTTCAAAGCCGGGACACTTGGGCTCTGGGGTTCTGTGAACTTGCGCATTCGATCGCGGACAGAGTTGGTGCGGCTGAACTGTTCCAATACAACATCTTTCTTTTCAGGTGCTGTCGGGGCAAAGCACAGGAGGGGAGTTGATGTCGCAGAAAAACAGTGAATAACTCAACACAGAAGAGACACAGAGCCCAGATCTCCTCCACTATTCAGGATGAATTTAGCACAGTTAAAGCCTCTTGCTCTTGTCATCTCCTCCTCCACCTCTAAAGCTCCCTACAAATCCCATTCCTCTCTTCCTCCTCTTTCTAGGTTCTGCTCCAGCCCCGTTTTTTTTTTTTTTTAAATTTTTGCTTGACTTAACCTCCACTGTGTTGACATCTTTTAGTAGCAGTTTTTTTTAGACTTTTTTTTTTCTTACATTCTCAGATGGTTAATACTGTCAGGTGAGACGATGTGGATAAATCTCATGGAAAAATGCTAGTGACTAGAGGAGAAGATATCCACTGACGTCATCCTAACAACAGCAAAAAATCAGCTGCTTACGAGGAAACCCACAACTTGCAATGCTGTGGACACAGAGAAGAGCCCCATCTTGTATTTATAACATGCTCTCTTCCTAGCCATCTAACCTGGAAGTGGTCTGATATGGCACTCCAGTAGCTTTGATTATTTCCACATACAGAAGTCCTGCAGAATGTGAACCATCTGTTGTGCTATTCCAGACTAAAAGGCTTAACGCCCATCACTATTTTTTCAGGACCCAATTAACAATGATTTAAAAGAGAAGCGAAGCGATTCCTCACATTTGAGACAGGGGAAATGAGGACTGTTCCTTCAAAGATTGCAACATCTGATGTTGATTATTTTGCTTTTGATTAATCAGCACAGAATTGTGAGACTTGGACTAGCTCCTTACCAGAATTCTTTGCTTTTCCATGAGTGAGGGACAGGTCGTTGTTAACAGTTATCTAAAAAGCAAAAACAACAGAGAAACATGACAGAACAATCAGTAAAAGCAGCAGAGGAGATGAAGGGTTAACATATAATGTGCCTGGACTGACAACCACAGAGCTGCTATACTGAACATCTCCATGTTTATGAGAGCAGCAGCGATGTACATTCACGAGGGGCTACAGTGTAAACGGATCGCTGTGGTGACAAAACACACATACATACACGAAATCCTAATAAAGAATCGAATGGTGGTGTTCTCATTACATAACATTTGTGTTTGGAGTGAACTGTGGGCCTCTGTTCTTTTTTTAGCAGCGGGGCCACGATGGACCCCAGAGTGTTTACATTACTCTCAGGAGACGGCGCATCGGCGTATATTGCAGGGAACAATAAAAGAAGCCCGGGGCCAGCCTTAGGTAAACACATTTAGCCGTGCGACTCGATGGCGTCATGGTGACCCGAGGTCCCATGACGGGAAACGTTTTTGCTTAACAGTTTTACAGTTAGAGCAGAAATGGGAGCTCCGTGTGTTCGTTGAATGAAGAGAAACAGAATCTCTGGCCTTTAAAAGTTGTTAATTCCTCACTGACGCCAGGTGAGGCTGACACAGCGCTGAGGTGAAGCAGAGACCATCAGGTACACAGTTTGTTTGTGTAACCAAGTAACAAAAGCTAAACAGCATCTACCAGGAGCTCGACTCGGTGTGTTTATGGATGCCAATGAGACCTGTGTGTCACTAAAGAACGAAGTGTCAAGAGTTTCTTGTGATGGATAACGAGACAGAGAGAAAGCAAAGAACTTGGACTGTGAGCTTGTCAGTGGCTGTGCAGCTCAGCACCACACCCTAGTGGTGCAGTTATGATAACTGCTGTGGATTGCTGGCTGTGCTGAGACACATACGGGTAACAGATTAAAAGAAAACAACAACGTAAAGTGCATGTTAAGCCTCCAGAATAGCTATACTATACCTTAGCAAAGACTCTACAAGTCTCTGCAAAAATAAAAATTTTCTGTCCTTTGCTTGCAGATGTTTGTCTCTAATGACACAAGTCAAGTGATTCACAGAGCAGATATGCAACTTAGTTTTAGCTAGACTTTAAAGGTGTGTCATCTGGCTGAGATGACTGTGAAATTATAGTTATTTTCATGTTAATCAATCCCATCAGTGACCCGTCCTGCTTTGTATGGAAGCCATCAATCATTTGTTAAGGTTTTCATTTAATTGGTCACCTGTCTGTGTGTTTCTCACACATCATACATTCATCTGATACAAGGGTTATATACTCCACCTTTTGTTTCTGGAACTCAGTTTTTCCCTTGGCGCTGCCATTGAGCAGCCCATTTGCAGGTTCTCTCCGAGATAAAACAGCCCCATCAGGCTGCTCCTGGTCAGCCGTCTGGTCCTGGTTAGACTCAGCCTGGATGCTGACTGGATCTTGGCTTCTGCTCTCGCTTTCTGAATCTGTGCTGTAAGTTGAGCCACTCGTGGCTACCTCCGCCTCCTCCGCTGGACCCCTCTCCTCAGAGGACATACTCACACTCTGGTCAGATGTCGCAGAGTCCGTCCGTTTCCTAGACAACATGCTGTCTGAAGCCCCAGAGCCGAGACGGGGTCTGACTGAATCAGAGACATCTGAGCCCAGTCTCTGTCTCATGTAAGACTGGGAGCTGATGCTTCGCTCTGATGCACCAGAGTCTAGCCGACCACGCTGGGAGGAACTCTGGCTCTTGTCGGAGGCTCCAGAGTCCAGCCGGGCTCTAAAGGCTGAGCCCAGACTCTTCTCTGAGCTCACAGAATCCATATTGGATCTGGTCACGCTGCCGTCTGAAGCCGAGGAGTCGGACCTCTGACGCTGAGACAGAACCAGGTCAGGCTCTGTGGGCACAGCGTCTCGCTGAGGCTGGATCAACAGCGGTCCGGAGCCATCGTCCTTTACCAGCTGATCAAGAACCAACACCATGCCTGAGTTGGACCCTGTCACAGAAAACACAAACGAAAGGTGAAGAATAAATGTCTTTGTGTACCTCGTGGCTTATCTGATTTTGTGAAAACAGATTTTCATGTCACTTGAATCGTCTCAAGAAAAGCAGCAAAAAGCTAAACTGAAGAGGGCGTTTCTGTATAAAGAAACAGTAGCCGGTGAAGTTAAAGACTGAAATGATGTAAATGAAATACTTCCGCAGCAATGAGGGCCCAAGAGAGGCCTGGCTAGAAAATATCAGTCAGGATCACAGAGAAGGCATGTGGAGACATGAGGGGATGTAGACATTTCCTCCAGACTGGCCTCAGTTCCTGAGCCAGATTTGTGAGATTGTGATGGTGGATGTGAGTAAAAGAAGGAGAGCTCAAGTGGAGAAAGGGAGCATGTGGCACAACCACAGGTGGTTACCAACTACAAGGAGTCGGGGAGAAAGTGGAGGTGAAGTAAAGACTAGGGAAAACACTTCCCCTCCCCTCTGTTCTTCACTGCTCCTTCTCTCCTCAGGAAACCACACTCCAAACAACACTGTGGTGCCCACATCCTCCCCGTCAGATAGTTTCTACCTCCAACACCCCACGGAGCTACTATACGATCAAATATCTGAGGTTGTGTATGCACCACAGATAAGGAAAACAGAGAAAACCAAAAGTGTATCCAGTTCCCACATCACTATGTCCAAAGCGAGGCATGAAAACACTTCTGAATGAACTTAGTTTGCACCAACTTTACAACCAAATGGGGTTCACCAAGTATGCATGTCTGTCATTTACAAACCAAATCAAAGAGGGACTCCAGTCTGACCGGAGGCAGCCAGCAGCATTTCTTTCAACTTTCAAGAAGACGGGATCAAGGGTGAACATTGGCAGCCTCATTTAAAGCAGCTGATCTTTATTTAATCATTATTGCGTAACACACAGCAAAAAAAACAGGCTCAGTAAATTTATAAAAACCGCAAGTTTACAAATTGCTTTGGACGTGAGAAGACAAAAATAGCAACAAGTTGTTGATTAAACAGAGGAGATGATTATGTAATTCGGTCTAAATAGAAAACATGATTATGATACCCAATTAGGACAATAAATTGCTGCAATTGTCACATGTGACACTGAACGGTCTAATGATGCACTCAACTCAAATTCAATTACTGGTCAGCTGCAGCTGAAGTGAGAGCCAAAACACTCTGCTTCTTCAGAAAACTCTCACATTATTGTTCACAACTTTGCCATTGGGAAGCCGTCGTATCTATTGTGTGGCGATTTCTGGGAAAATCCCCCACTGCTCCTGCATAATGAGAGGCTTGCTTTTTGCTTCAAAATAGCTACAAAAGCTGCAGTCCGCTGCCAGTCAATATATAGAGCACAAACAAAGGACAACCGAGAGTTTTATATAAAGGCTTTACAGTGAAGCAGAGGCCCGATGACAGCTCATATTTTTCCTCGCTGCAAACTGGTCAATGCGAGTTTTTCAGTTTTGCCTCAGCTGCTCGGGATCACAGTGTAACATGGGTTCATCAGACCTCCGCTTTGGATCAACAGGTTGGATAGACTTTTTTTAACGTAGTCTCTTAGTCATGAAGTCATCTCATAGAAGTTGTGACGTTGCTTTCCCATAATGCTACCAGATAAATAAAATTTCTGCACTGTGCTGTAAAGACTAGAATTTGCAGCAATGCTTGTGATCCCTGGAAGCTGTATCTGAGCTGCAGAAAGTGATGCTTGAGTGTAATGCTAATGTGCGCTCAAAGTGACAATGCTGACAAGATGGGAATCATTTTCAGTGTTTTTTAGTGATGAACTACATAATAATTTTGGATGAGATTAAAAAGGTTCTAATTCATTCAGAGGGGAGCATGAATGCCTAAGCGAAATTTCTCAGCAATCTATCTCATATGTATTAACAGAACATTTAAGACATTTCGCTAAATATAAGTTTAAACCTTGTGGTGCACCAGCAGAAACGTCAGAGGATCATTAAAGTCAGCAGAAACCATCTTCTGGAGACAATGAATGTCTGCACAAACCTTCATCTCACTCCATCTACATGTTGCTGAAACATGGAAACAAAGTGGTGCCACTAGTACGACTAAAAACAACACCGAAGCAACATCAGATGAGAGCACTTGAGCAATTTGTTTCTACAATTTACGCTGGGATTACAGCACTTCTGTACTATATCACTGAGTTGTTTGGTGCAGACCAAAGACTGACCTGATATTTACAGTAACACACAGGACATGTCTGTGTTCAGTGCACTCCCTGGGTTATTGTGTGAAATTGTAATTAGTGTTCGTGCGGTGCTCCAACAAGAGCAAGTTTCTCTCTTTTGGGAACTTGAGGCATAAAGTACATTCCACTGAGAGCCTCTGAAAACATTTCATTCCCTAAATCATAGCCTTACCTGCTACAATTTGACTGCAGTACAGCTGGACACATGGTCATTGAGGTAAAGTATATAAATATAAGCTTCTTTTGTCTAAAAGGTAGAGGCATGTGTTTGTGCTACGTTCAAAGACCAAAAAGCAGCAGGCACGGATCCTCCAAGTTAATCTCTTATTTTCTGCCACTTTCACTCTGCTGAAAAAACAACCACCCCTTCAGGAACCACAGACCCAGCTGGGCTACACTGTCCTGTCGGTCCACAAAAGTCCCGGGTCTACTTTAAAAGCGCTTTGCTTTTCCACGGTGGTCTTTTTTTTTGGTTGATCCTTGTTTCACCCTGGCTTAAATTGTAAGGCAGTGATAATCCAGAACAGTAGGGAGTTTCTTCGCCACGTCAAGAAAGCCTGAGTTCTGTTCTGGTATCCGCTTTATTTAGCAGAGGTGTGGTTGTTGGGTTTCCCTCTGTTGCTTCCCATAACCCCACCATCAACCCCCGCTCCATGTGAAGGACACTGAGAGCCCAGCCCAGGGCAGACCAGGCCACACAGAATGACCGTCAGCCTCAGGACAAGTTCCAGTTACACAAATATGAGTTTAAAAATAAGATGAAAACACCTTTCCACCACAGACGATTAAAATTAAATGCTGGTGCTCTGTATGAAGAGTATATAATACTTCATTCTTAGGTTTTTATTAGATTTTTTAAAAGTAGTTTTGTAGCAATATTCATTACTTGTCAGTGATGCACGTTTGTAGTTTTACAGGCTACTCATTGTTAGCTCTGCAAGTGTTCCTGCTAAGTTTTGAGGATTCAAGTGAACGAAGCGCATTCATTCCCTCCTGAAGGCCTGCATTCATACGTCTTTATTGATGGTTGGACTAACAGAGCGGTTAATAAAATTACTTCACACTTAAGAAGCTGAAGTCATTAAGCCTATGGCTGCAAGTGACTCCAAACAGTTAATAAAGTCTGATGAAGGAGCTTAAAGAGCCCGAACTAATATGACCTTCTGACCACCACCTCAGGAGAATGGCTCCTTTGGCCGACTACATCAACAGGCACTGAAAAGGAAAATGCACGTATGCAGTCACAGGTACATGTAACAGAGGTGGTCAGTGTTAGCTCCAGGTTATTAGCGCTTACCTCAACTTGACCTTTCGGTGAGAGTTTACAGCATATACAAGCTGTTGTATTTCAGAAATGCCAGAAGTGTGACAGGATTAAATATGATGCAAGTGTAAGGGTGTGTATGCTGTTGCAATTATGAACAACAAAAACGCAGCCTTTACAACACTGAAGCAATCAGCCACTATTCTGAAAAGAAGTCGTATTCAGTTTGGTGGTAAAAAAAAAAAAAGTGTTTCTTACCTATTCTCTGCCGCTCTCTGCTTTGTTGTGTCTGCTGGCTGCGCAGCTCCTGGATCTGAGATCTGATACGCTCACTGTGACTCTCTCGCTCGGTCTCCTGTAGAAAAAAAAGAGAAGAATCATAGCTTAGTGCACTTCAATGCAGCCACAAAAGCACGGTGCTTTTTAATTTCTCAGGTCGTCAAATGTGTTCAGCCTGCCGCTGCCACACTGCCAGCCCTTTCCTCAAATCAAAACCAGAGTGAAAACTTCAGCTCAATCATCTGTTTGAGGTCAGCTGGTGATCACAACAGTCTTTTGTCGGAGGTCGAGGTCAAATACTCCAGCCATGATGAGCAACACACTTGGCCAGCTGGAAAAGTAAAGGTCTATTTTATTTTCCATTGTGTACGTCTGAGGAAAAGAGAGAGAGAGAGAGAGAGAGAGAGAGAGAGAGAGGCGCCCTGGAGGCCAAAAGAGCCAACATATACATTCAGCACGTGATTCAGGAGTGAGTTATAGGCTCTGCTTATAGGTAGCACCTGCACCTACAGACTACCTGCAGCCTAACCACAGTCAGATGCAGGACTTTCTGCAGCACTCGGGTCCTAATCTGCAACAAGGGAGCAAAGCCATAGAAAGAAGGAGATCTCGGGGGAGAGGCAGCAATATTTTGGCATATGGAGAGGAAATGGGAGAGGTGTGGAGGGAAGGACGGAGAGGGGGAAGATGTAGATGCCAACACTACTGTTGGGCCTCTGGTGCCCGACCTTGAACTGCTCCACAGGAGAATCAGCTGCACAAATAAGACTCCTCTGAGCATGTGCGCACACAATCACACGCCGTGTTTAAATCACTCCTCAACATAATTCTAATCCACAACAGTCTGAAGAGCAAACTTTTCTATTAAAGGGCAAAAACTGTGGAGCTTCAGGTGTTGTGCATCATTCTGGAGCTCATTTGAAATGATGAACTGCCTCATACCACATAATCTCCTTAAAGGTGTTTGACAAAAGCCATCTGGGTTAAAAATAGTTGAACAAAACAATGGGTGGATCCTAAAAAAAACACACAAGACATGACCTTACTGAAAATGTAATAGTTAGAGCAGATTTACAGCCTACTATTACTTCAAAAAGCTTCTGAAAACACATTCACAATCCCTCAAGCAGGGAAAGAAAGCACACACACCCCCAACCGCACAATCATACACCACAATCAGTTCACCATGTGTAAACAATGTTATCCTTGACAAGAGACTGACACAGCTGTCAGCAGCAGGAGCAGCAGCGTGGAAATTTTATAAACGACACTTTTGTGTTGGAAAAGGCTTTTAATCAATGCAGTGTGTGATCGGAGAAGACAGACAGGTTGCACGGAAACGTGGTGGCAAATCACAAAGCCTGCAGAGGTGAGAAAGGACTCGAGGCTTTCTGCTCTATTGGCTGTGACCTTCCCCACCTTGAGCAGATTACAGGGCAGGGTGGCTCGATCACTGAGGAGAAAACGTAATCAGACACTGCTGCAGGGAGACGGCAGCACAAACAGGGAAGGTGAATCCGGAATGACACGGGGTAGAGTCACGAGATTGAACTCACAATTTGCTTTGTAAAATAGGTTTTGTTGCTAAAAAAATCAACCAGATGAGATCAATCGCAAAAGAATGAAAAACTTCAAAAAGGGAGTAAATGTGAAATCATAAAGAGCTAAATCTACATAACAGGTGCTCCGATGTCACTTTTTCCAGCTTCCACTTTTTCCATATGGAGCAAAAAAAAAAAAAAAGCAGCACAGATTCTGGGGCATAAAAATGTCTTCTCAGCCTTTAACGACTAGAGGAAATGTTGCTGATACAGCCTCGCGCACCACAGTGGAAGGAAAAAATTCAGTGGAACGCTCCTTTAAAGAGTCATTAAAGTGTCTGATGAGTTTGAGGAGAACACAAGCGGTGGCCAACAACAACACCGCAGCGCAATAAGGCGACAGGACACACACAAGGGCCACTTCAGAGCGGAGTCACTCAGTCAAAGAGTCACAGGGGGAGATAATTGTGTTTGAGCCATAAACACAATTAAAGAGTCTTTCCTCACCAGCTCCCCCCCTCCTTACCCTCTCCTCCTGCTTCAACCAGGAGTCAGACAGACAGCCATCATTTCAAAGCTCCCACTAAACCACAGGGAACATATTTCTCACAGACAGTGAGGCAGAGCAAAAAAAAAAAAAAAAAGGGGAGATATAGTGGAATTGGAGACCAGAGCGTCGGACCTGCTGCCAGCCACCATGCTGTCATTAGCGGCTTCCCTCTGGTCCCAGCAGTGAGGACCTGATGGAGTGGAACCAACACCGACACCATCCCACTCCAGCGCACCCATGAACCGCCACTCAGCCCATCTGGCCCGCTTGTGTCACACTATAATTGCAAAATCTCTAAACAACAAAAACAACTGTCCTCTCTCGTGACCACAGCGAGGCGTGGACCATCTGGACTCGTCTGAACCCTCAACTCCACAAAACAAAAAAAAAAAAACACAACAATGAAGCTGAGAATGAGGCAAACACCTCCTTCAAGCTTCAGACAATCGCTTCTCCAAATTTTCCACAAACGTTAAATCCATCACATAGCTGGTGAGGTCAGACCATTTGAGGGTCTTCCATGCCTCCACGTGGAAGAAGAAGAAGAAGAAGAAGAAGAAACCTGGCGGCTCACTTTCCATTACTGCAGCCTGAGGAACCACACACTCGGCTCACCTCCAATAACTGAAATACAGTAGCTGGAATGAAGTAGCAATCATCTCCATATCACACACACTCAGTCTGCAGTGAGGAAACCCACAGAGGTCTTCAGCCCGGAGTCTCACTACCATTTTTACTTACTGCAAATCATCACGTGCCAATCTAAGCTTAGTTTATGGTCTTTCTTTTTAAAAAAAAAAAACGGTCCCATTGTGCGTTTCTTTCTCCAGCACTCTTTCTCAATTCCTCTCAAAAGTCCAACTAAACCCTGTGTATTGCAAACGCCGGGGCCAGTTTTAGACAGTTAAGCTGCTCTTTCCTCAGGTCTCTTCTTGCAACATGTTTATGATGAGCAGCTCCGGTGAACAAACAACAGGAGTCCGTCTCCCGACAGCCTACCTGAGCTCTCAAAATGCACCTCAATTCAAATCCTCGCAGGAATAAATCAATAAATACATTTTAACCACAAGCATTAAATATTGATGTTTTGTTTTCAGCTTGCTATAAAACACTTATTGCACTACTTGTACATTTGCCAGTGAATTTCATGTCACGCATCGAGCTGTAACTATATAACCTGTCAATAAAAAAGTGATCTAACTCAGTAATAAAGCATTAAGTACACAAACCTGAAATGTCAACACAGAGGCAGGCACATCCCATTCTCCAAACACAGACTGATGAGGAGAGACTTTTCAATTTAAAAAAAAAAAAATATTTTTAAAAAGTCAGAGGAGCGTTTAGTCTGTGACACACAACAGTAGGAAAATGACATTTACCTTCTCTTCCCTGGACTCACTGCCTCCCTCCTTCTCTCGCTCTCTCTCTCTCTCTGAGCAGTAACCCTCTTGGAGTCAGGACGTCCGCTATTCTGCCGCTCTGCTCCCTCAGCCACATCATACACACTCACACACAAACATTTACACCACCACAAACACCACACACACTCACACACACACACACACACACACACATATAATACCAACAGGCCACTCCCTTGACTTCCCCTCCCTCCCGTTCTGTCTCCAGAGGGATCTGACCCCCACCACATTCACACAAACACACACACTTTCCTCACAGGTTAATGGGTTGCCTGGTTGACACATTAACTTCAGACACACTCTGCCTTTGTTTTGACCTCTTTTTATACTCATATATTCCTCGAAACAATGGGATATATTACCATAAAAAGCACTTGAATTGGATTATTTAATATCTTCGTTTTTTTAATGTTACAATAATAAACAAAGACCCTATTTTTAGAGTGACATTTTTTTTCTGCTACATACGTATAATTAAAGTTTTTTTACAAGCTGTTACAACAGGAGTTTCTTCCAAATGAGCGAAAGGAAACTTTAAGTGTACCTCAGCTCCGATCTCTGAATGTCAGCCGTTCCCACTACAAACATTAACTCCTAAATAAGACTGGAATCAAAACTACGAATCAATAGCCGCATTAATCCGCTAATTAAACACGCACTTTCCTTTTCGTCACGCGAGCTCTTGACCTGGTTTTTGTTTCAAACCGCTACCAGCGGTCACGTGTTGCATATTGCGTGTGCCTGCATACATCTGGCTGCTGCGGAGGCCTATCTCGGACCACCATCTTTCACAGCACAATTGCGAACGGCTCAAAGAGATCCGCTGCTGTGATGTGAGTGGAAGGAGCCCTGCTGCTGCTGGTTGATGTTGTTTTTGGCCACGTCCCCATTCCAGCGCAGACTAGACTGCTGGGTCACAGCTGGTGGGCTGCCTCTCCAAAACTCACCACCTCACCGTGGTCCTCACCATCGATACCCCCCTCCACCCCATCATCCATCACACCACCGGTGACTCACAGCCCCGCCGCCGTACCGCTCAGCTGTCCTCCAGGAAGTGAGGTAAAAAGGCTTGAATGTGAGAGCATCCTGTTACGCCAACATGCTATCATTGCTTCCTATCTGAGGAGAATACACACACACACAAACACACAAACACAAAGGAATGCACGCAAGCAGAGCACAGGCCACAACAGACAATGGGACTGATACCCAACAGCTTTCATTTCTCCCCCTTTATATCGCCGTGTTGAGAAAAATGGGTGCTTTCAAATGAACCAGCAGAACTCTGATAGTGTGACTGATTGTATTTTCCTTTAAAGCGTACATAGAGGAGGTGCTTCTGTCACTCAAAGGCTTAGCCTTAAGAGCAGTGACTTCATACAACTTTGTTTTTCTTCCACAAAAATCCCATCGTCTGGAAACAGAGCATTCATCAAAAAAACTGATCAAAACCAGCAGATAAGATAACATCTGGCCCCTAGAAAGCACTCTCAAACAAATGAGCCTCACGTCTCCACATCTTAAGGCTCTGCCACCGAGCCACTAGAGGGCGGGTCGACTGTGAGAGACGTCCGAATCTCTGAGGAAGGATTCAGACTGATGCAACACAAAGTATTTTTAAAACGCTTCATTCTTCTGATACCATGAAAAGTTGCACAGTTACATGTGTGTGAAATGACAGAATCAATTTACTGCCGTCACTAGAAGCCAGAGTCAAAGTAAATTTTTATTTTGTCTCCTCATACTTGGTCAAAACTGAATGAGCATCTAAAAAGCAGAACACATTCCTAACTCCGTGGCAGCTGAGGCATGTGTTTTGTGCGTGCGTGTGTGTGTGTGTGTGTGTGTGTGGTGCGGCCACATTCACGACCCACTGTGTGACTCAAGTCACAATGCTTGTTGTTGTTGTTTGCTGCATTCTTCATTGCGGCAGCAAGCAAACCTCAGTGGTCGCCGTTGCCATGCAAACAAACTCAGCACCCGCAAATTGGCCCGCGCTTGGTTCATTTTTCTAAATGGGAGCTGACATGAGCGCATATTGGATCAGGGACAGTTTACCCATCGGCTGTATTGGTGATGCTCAGACTTTGTCAGGGGAAAGCCGTGACATTCAGAATCATTTCAGTTCTCACAACCGACACTAATCGCTCCATTAACTCTGCTCTACTCACCACAGTTCCCATGCTGCTCTGGGGCTCCACGCTCTCAGGCTCCAGGCAGCGACCCGAAGTTTTACCCAGATCCACGGTCCCTGAAAGCACGCACACAACAGTATTACTCAGACAATATGTACAGTGAACAAGGTGACTCATTATCCCATCTGATGTTCACCTTCTGGTCATGTGTGAAATTAGAAGAGCAAACACAGATGGGATACAAGCCGAGGAGCCAGAGGACGAGATTATCTGAGGTGTCCTGACATGGCCTCAGCTGGAGGTTGGTCATTCTTTGTTGGAGTCCTGCACGTACATCAGAGCGCTGCAGTATGACAGGGGCCTCACAAAGACCAGACAGCGCTAAGGAATGACAGGAATCCTGTATCTGACCCAGCATCACAGGTAGATCTGCCATAGTAACTATGGCAGCAGACACACACACGCCACCACACTGATAATATAAATGTACTTTTCCTTTCGGATTTAATCCACAAGGAACAGGTAGTTGGAATTTTTGTACCTTTAATTTCAGCGCCCTCATCAGGCCAAACAGTGTCAGTGCTTGATACTGAAATACACCATCCTGCTGAGTTTCATCAGGGTTTGTTAGGAGAGTGTTGGTGGGCAAATCCGATCTATAATGTTGTTTTGCATGTTGTGTTGTGTTCTTAGTCTCCTCATCAAATGTATGTATGTTGCAAGGGGTCACAGATATTTAACGAGACCATGTCCTTTGGATTTCTGACATTTTGATCTTTATAGTCGGCCACCAGAATTAGCACTTTATCTGTTTTATCTATTGAACCCCAAAAGCTGCCAGTGGGTTTGGAAAGCAGGCCATCTACAAAACAAAAATCATCAAAATTACCCCATTTATCAGAGACAGAAACCAATAACAGAACAAATCCATGGACTTGCAACGTTCCGATGGCTCTTGAACTAATCGTGTGTCACATCAGGCTCTGTCTGGAAAATCAATCAAATCTAAGCTTGAAATTGTGATATTTTATCAAAATCACTTTATCATACAAAGTTAAGTAAACCGTGTGCACAAACCAGATCCTGTGAAAAACAAAAAATTCTACACTTGCTTGCACAACTGTGCAGCGACTGAGCTGTGACCAACAGTCACCTGACAGAAATTCACAGACTTTTCAGCTGAACTGGGCTGAACTGCGGGCTGTGTTTACACAGAGCAGATAGGAGACAAGGATGGAAACATTTATAATTTAACTGGTAACATATCTATAATATGTAAATCCTTCATTTTTTCCAGTATTGGTAACACCTGTGCACACTGGGACATTTGTACATGTTGACTCCAGTGTTTTTTTTTCAACCGTTGCTGAATAAATAATCAAATACATTCAACTTTATTTTTTAGATTTATGGCATTGTAACTGTGTCATAATGCACGAAAGAGAATCTGAGGTCTCTCCACTTCTAGTCATGGTTGCTCTTTTTCCATAGAGGTGCAGGACTTTATATAACAGTGAAAGATGAGGCCACGTTGAGTAAAAATGTGAGAGGAACAAAAAAATGGCTAGGAACCACTTGGGGTTCAGAGGGTGAGAAAAAAAATGCATCACTTCCAATTTGTCATAATGATACAAGTGTCTGTCTCTGTATAAAACTATTGCAAAATCCATCATCTACAATCAGCACTTTATTTAACACACGGTGGAGGACTTAACAAACAGACAGGCACCTCCCGACTCACCTTGCTGCTGTTCTTCTCGGATTTGTCGGATGGTTGCTCGGATCATCTTCCTCTCTTCATACTCGTTGGCTGCACGGAGCTAAGAGCAAACATACGCAACAGCTCAGCGCACCCATGACACACTGTTACCATTATTATAGATTTTTTTTTCTTTTAATATTCACCATTTTCGTGAGCTCATCAATGTCCCGGATTGATTGCAGTTTTTGAGACAGAAGGTCCAAGTTGTTGCTCGATTCAGACCTTTATAGAGAAAGACAGTAAAGTGGAAGGAATTTTAACTAATGCACATTCTGCATGAGTCAAACCAGAAATCCTAACCTTTTGAATATCACATTTTAAAACTCAGGCTTCACTAATCGGAGGCTACTATGTGTATGTCAAAGGCTGTGGAAGACAATTTATCGATAACAGAGATTACTTGGCCAGGAGAAAACCCAGAGCATACACTCCCAAATCGACTGTGGAAGAAGTGACACTCTGGCATAGCAGATTTGAGAGCAATGACAGAAACCGCCGGAAAAAAGGCTGCTCTTATCCTCGCTTTTTTCTGCCTCATATTTCCCCATTTCACCGCTTGCTTGTATGTTGGTTTCTATTACTCATACGCTCCCTCCAGTTCTCTCATTATCCTCGCTTTTCTCCAGCCGTTGGTATTAAAGGATGTGTGGCACGTTGGAGTGGCATATTTCACATTCCACCATTAAGAGGCACGGGATAATGAAACTTTCAGATGGGTTTTCGTGTGTGTGTTTTAACACGTGCATATGTGCGTGCATGTGCGACAGTAGGTATGCTTTCTTTAGCAGCTTCAATGAGGCAGCTCCTTTGTTTTTGTAACCCAAGTCATCTGAGAGCAGCAGCGAATGGAAATGATTAGGCGCTGCCACTCGTCTTATTAGGATTCGGTGACAAAGAAAGAGAGCAGCAGCAGCAGCAGCAGCAGAAGGCTGGGTGTCCTCCTCACATCAAATAGTGTTAAATCTTCACTTTGCTAAACACCAGATGCTGGGATTCTGCTAAAGCCTTGAATTTAACCTGGGGTACCCAAAACCTGCTGGTAGTTTTGACAGGCATGTTAGTTTTTTTTGAAAAAAAAAAAATGACACCATTCCTCATAGCTATAAAATGTACAGAAAGAATTAAAGGATTTTCAACTTTCTGACTGTTCTCGAACTAATCATGTGTGACTTCTGGTTCCATCAGGAAAATTAACCAAATCGAAGCTAAAAATTTAATCAAAATGACTTTATTCTACATGTCACATTGAAAAATGAAACAAAAACAGACCTGGATGCTTAAACCAGATTCTGTAATAATCAAAAAACACTGCAGTCCTCAGAACAAACATGAAGCCATCAGTGACTCAACTGCAACCGCCAGTCACATGACAAAAATTTGGGGATTTTTCAGCCAAACAGCACGAGAGAAATTAATAACGTAACTAGTAAAATATGCATATTTTATTCTATTGTTGGTAACAGCTGTAGGCGTTTGGAAAATGTTGCACATGTTGATTCCAGGTTTTTTCAAATTTCATGAAATAAATAATCAAAGAAATTACTTTTTTTTTTCTCATACCATTAAATTGTGACATACTTTACAGAACACATTGTGGAGTTTTGTCTCCTTCGAGTCATGGCTGTGCTGTTTCCATAGAGGTGCAGGACTTTATATTACAGTAAAAATGAGACCGCAGTGAGATAAAATGTGAGAGGAACCAGTTGGGGTTCCAGTGTTAAATGAACCCCTGTGTTCTGCAGAGTTAGAGGTTTCCCCAGTTGTTGTTTTTTTTGATTTGCTGACTCACTGTTTGATATAAGCTTGTAGGGCAAAATTTCTTGAGCGAGTTTTGCCAAAACTACAGACAGCAGCATCTTCTTTCATCTCATAGATTAAAATCTGCAGTTTAGCTTGATTGGATGGATTGCATTTAATGAGCATAGCAAATCCAGAAAAATAACACTGTTAAAAGTCTGTGCCTTTGTCCATCCTTATGAAAATGCCATTAAGTACACTGTTTACAGGAACAAAAAAAGATCTCCGTTGACACTTTCAAGCCTGTTTGTCCGGTCTCTCTCTTTTGGTTTGCCAGCAAAAAAACGTGTTTATTGACAGAACGGCAGGGGCAGTGTAGCATTACAGCCGAGTTATCACTTTATCCACATTCCTCGGCTGAATGACAGCTAAGATTATATTTACTGGACTGGAAAACACTGAGAGAACTCAAAATGGAAAATACAAATAAAGCATATGATGAAAAAATACTTCAATGTGACTGTCGTGAGCTGAAGGCTTCTCAAAGTAAAAGTATTTATTGTAAAATAAGCACACATGATGGAAATTGGAAAGTTTACTGTGGTTGCACTTTTCTGTCCCCGATGATTTCCTGACTTGACTTTTCCAGATTTTTCCCACTGGAGTTGAAGAATGCTGCATCTGGGTTTGTGAATGTTTTCTCAGCATCTCCATTTCACCTGGTCTGCGGCACTTTGTCATTCGGACAGCTCTGTAGGTGTCTGTGTGATCTCACCTGTGCTGGTTCTCTTTGTCCTCCTGCTGATTGAGGCGAGTGGGTCGAAATCTCTTGCTGGCCAGAGCGGCCTCCATGTCCTCAATCTCCCTCCTCCTCAGCTCCCGGATGGCTGAACGGATGAGGCGTCTCTCGTCCAGGTCCACGGTTCCATCCAGCTGCACAGTAAAGACAAACAGGGACAGGGCACGAAGACGAGGGTTAAAAGTGCACCAACATGGCAGGATGACAAACATTTGGTTTGCAAAGATTAGTCACCTGTCGCTCTTATATTTGCATCTTTGAGTGAATGCATGGAGACATAGTTACATAAGAATCTGCAGCTACAAGGCCTGTTCTCAGTGTAAGTACAGGGCGGTGCGTAAGTGTAACTGCAGGGTCAAAGCACTGTCAAGCACAAGTCGCAGCCTTGACTTCTGACAGTTGCCGTCTCTTGCCTTCTGTAATTAACTGTTGTTTACAAGAACATGCAGACTTTCAGCCAGTCGAACACGCAGCTGTCCATCCACAGAGCCAGACTGTCGTAAAAAGTTTAAGGGAACTCAGTTTGTGATGCCTAATTAAATCAATCACAGTCACAGCAGACATGTCAGAGGCGCTCAGGTGGGTGATGTCCAGACAGATCCCGTGTGGCACAGAGCTACAGGGTCAGCAGGGCCGATGGACGGCTTATAGATTGGTGATGACAAGTGATCCGAGCTCACTAACGTGAAAAGACAGGAGCGCCTGACCAAGGAGCGGCAGGTACGGCAACAGCTGGCGCTCAGCTTTAAGAAAAAGAAAAAAAAAAAAAAACAGTCTGGTGTCTTCTTCTGTCGCTGCGTTTCATCCTGGTTGAACAGCAATCAAGCAGCAGGAGAGACTCAGATGTTAAAGCCTGCTCACTTAAAACACTCATTGAGCCATTTCATCGCTCGGAGTGACAATTAGTTAAAAGGTTTTCGAGCCACAGAGGAGTAATTAAGGCGTGTAAGTGTCTGTATAATGGTACACCTGCAGACAGACGCACAACCTCAACAAGCTGGATGCTTTCATGTCAGCGACAGCCCTGAGCACAGGAGGGAAGAGGGAGCCCTCTCCTGTCATACGGGAGACGGATCTCTCTCTTTTGGTCGACAGCGGGAACCTGTCAACACATGCAGAGATGAGCAGCTCCTCCGGCAAGCTTTTCTTATAAACCTCACGCTCAAGCACACTCTTTAAGGTTTCCTGCTGCACCAGTTAAAACCTGCAGAGTTGAAACACAAACCTTTGTGTGCCTTCAGCTAAAGGGAGCTGGATGTGGCTGTTAAGCTCAGCCTCATGGAGTGAAAAAGGGGGTTGCTGCGCCTCACTGCTGGGCCTAGAGGATGACGAGGAGGAGGAGGAGGGTCATCCCACTAGAGATGAAGAGGGACAGTGGTTTTGAGGTCTCGCTGTGGTTTGACAAAATATGCAGCCCGAGCTGCACTAGCTCAGAGGGGCTCTTCTATATACTGTAATTTGTGGAAATTTAAAGTGCTGAGCTGACTGAAAGAAAAAAGAGGCAGCAGGAAAAAGAGCTCAGAAGCAGCAGGGAGAAAGAATATGAGAAAGGAGGAGAAGGACAAGAGGTTAGAGTAAAGCGTTTAACAGAGATATAGTATGACAAAGTGAAAAAGAGAAAAATGAAAGGGAGGCTAGACTTGGATATGCCTAAAAATGGGCAGATGAGAGCTGGGTGGGAAAGGGCCAGGCCTCGTACAGGTCATTCCTCACATTCCTGCTGACTCACAAGGAAAAAAGACGGTCATGAAATCGGCCAATAAGGAACTGGGGTTTGGGTCCAGTCCAGCAGTGAGATGATACGACGACCGGGAGCGACAGCAGCGGGTTTTTGATAGTGAAACAGGAAAATAATGAGAGGAAATGAGAGCACATTTGCACATTTTTTATTGCTGGCCAGTATCTTTTTCACACGCACACACACACAGTAACCAAACAGTGGAGGCAGCCTGCTGTTACCACACTGTCAAGCTGATTGCTGAGAGAACGTCATGATGTGACTGTACAGTCAGTTCACTCGCTGCCAAGTTTTAGGACTGACTGATTTATTTGTTCATTATTGAGATATAACAGAACAGCCTCGAGCCTCGGCCTTCACTCAAAACGTCTGCTTAGCATTTCATAACAGGCTGCATTTTTGGCTTGTGCAGTATGCATAACAGTTTTAATATGAAGCAAAAATCACAAGAAAATGTTCTACAGAAAAAAAAAAGAGTCAAAGACAGCTCTGAAACTCAGACCATGTGACAGACCGTAGAACTGTCCAAATCGGTTAAAGTAATCTTTTCAAGTAGAAGCACAGTGTGGAGAATTAAAGTCATGATGTGATGATAAGAGATGAAAAACAATCCCTACGTGTTCACGTCAGTACTTTGACTTGACTCACTCAAAGAACACCACTTCAAATAGCAGCTTCTGACATTTGCAGGGCGTTTTAAATAAACCAATCGGTGTGCACATGCAGCATGTTCAGTCTGTGTGGATTGGCTGCAACATTTACAATTCAAACAGTCAACCAAGCTGGCAGCACGCCAGCAGCTGTAACTGACTTTTCCTTTACGCATCTGAAAAGAGGAAAATAAAACCAATAACTTCCCTGCACAGGAAAGTAATAGGTGGGCGTAACTCCAAGCAAATAAAACACACCTTGAATCTGGTCGGCTGCCAAACGCAGCAGAATGACCGTTAGAGAACCAGAGACGGAAACACACAACTCGTGCAGGACCAGAGTCCGGCTGACCACATGACAGTGGCCTTAACAGAGAGCCAGTTGTGTCAAAAGAGTGGAGAACGGGAAAAACTAAATCAATCCAGTTACACAGTGACAGCACATTACGCCACTGACCATCCCCTAAGGCATTTTTCAAACCAGACCACAGACCTCTGGGTAACCAGCTGTCACTGTGGCTCCAAACAACAACATGATTGTGACCCAGAGAGCAGCGTTACACCCAGACAGAAAGCTCTGCTTGTGCAGCCAACAGACATATGAGTCAGAAATCACACGGCGCAAACAGGTCACACTCGCACAATATGCTTTACAGGGGAAAAGACGCGGCCGTGAAGACGTCACCAAGCTGTCAGCGCCTTCTACAGCGGTGGGAGGACAGGTGTGTTACCATCACCGGCCCTCTGGAAGCTGCCGGCACACCTGTCTAGCCTGAGCAGTGACGAAACAGGATGGAGGAGGTGGATATGGCTGAAGAGAGACGAGCCAGTCCCGCAGAAACTGGGGCAACTGCTTCAAGGAAAAGTTTACAGATCACAAATCTCTCTATTCAAATAAACACACTTACTCACTGATACACTGTAAACCATTAAACGATTTCTCATGAATGATCCTGACGTGAGGATCAAGATGCAAAAAAAATGTTTCACAAGCAGGCTTGCTAAGGCTTGCAGTGTGAGTTGCTTTGAGTCACCTCCTGCCAAGCAGCAGCTTTCTATGGAGTAAAAACCTCAAAACCTCCAAAGACATTGGAATGAAGCAGCTCAATCAATCACGGCCAATTAGAGAGCGCTCACGGTTTACCAGTAATCCCGACCAGCTGGTGACACACTTCCCGAGGACAGAAACACCCTAATTTCTGCTACACATGAGGGAAACAGATTTAAATCAGATTTTAAGTTTGGGAGGTCGGTTTAATTTATTTTTGCCAGACACAGAAACAGAATCAGAAGCGGTCAAACATGGCACGAGCTCAAGGTTGCTCAGGTAGTCAAAATATACTGAGCTGCTATTATGTGGGTCTGAGCTGAAGGCACACGCTGGAACAGCTACCTGTGGGAGCAGCGCTTAAACAGGATTAAGTTAGAACTGTGGAAGTGAAAAGAGACAGACCACTCAGCTAAATTACTGTGGAAATAAAAGCCAAATAGTGTACAAGTTCAGATTTGTCCTAATTCTGCTCCCTTCCTTTTATTTATATGATTACAGAGCGCTGTCTCTAAGTCTACATACGCCTCTGTCAACTGGGCTGTAATACATGGTGGTTTGCATTAAATCTGCAGCTACTTATTATTTTCACTGCGGATTAGTCGAACGATTTGATCGATCAATGAGTTGTTTGGTCTAAAAAATGGTAAAAAATATCAATCAGTGTTTTCAAAAGGACAAGAAAACGTCCTCAAATGTCTTGTTTTGACCACAACCTGAACAGTTTACTGTCTTAGAGGAGGAAAGAAACCAGGAAATATTCTAATTCAAGACTCTGGAATCAGAGAATGAGGTTTTCCTAAAAATTGCTCAAACCCACAAATTGATGATCAAAATGGACAGGTTGAGAACAAGTTGGTTAATCGCTGCAACTTTAGTGTTCATGTTTTCTTGGTACTAACTAAAATTAGACAGAGTTGCCAAGTTAGTTTTGTAGCCCAGCTTTTTTGTTTTTAAATCATATTTTAGCAATCTAAATCCTAATTTAGGCGCGGTGGTTAGCATCGTTGCTTTGTAGCTAGAAGGTCGCTGGTTCGTGTCCCAGTGAGGACACCCAGTATGTTTCTGCGTGGAGTTTGCATGTTCTCCCCGTGCAGCGTGGGTTCTCTCCGGGTTCTCCGGCTTCCTCCCACACAGTCCAAAAACATGTTGAGGTTAATTGGTGATTCCGTAGGTGTGAATGTGAGTGTGCTTGGTTGTCTGTCTCTAAGTGTAGCCCTGTGATAGACTGGTGACCTGTCCAGGGTGTCCCCTGCCTTCACCCTCAGTCAGCTGGGATAGACTCCAGCCCCCCATGACCCTAGTGAGGATTAAGCGGTGTATAGATAATGGATGGATAAATCCTAATTTTGCCTGTATTGTCATCATTTGTATTTGTGCATGTATTTAGGCAACTTTAAAGAAGTTTGACCTGATACGTTAAACAAAAATAATACAACAATAAATCTGTGAGTGAGTCTTAAAACTTAAACTCAGGTATTACAAACTATGTGTGTCTCTCCTGTTGTGTTGCACAAAGGTCAGGTCAGACATCACAGCTTGGTGAACATCTACCGTCTCCCACCCAACCGCCCTCCGTCTGGGAGCACAGCGACCCCTCAGGCCAAGTCTCGACCTTTTGACTCCCAGTGGGTGTACATGTGCTCGTCTCATTTGCTGTTTTTGCACTTAACACTTTCTACTTTGCGACGTGTCGAGCCCGACACCAGGGAGTACGTATACTTTCTGCAAGAAATGTGTGTACGCGTGAGCATCCACGTGCATGGGCCTGAGTGAAAGGTGGGGGTTACTGTGTTTCTGTGCACGAGCTGAGGCCTACAGTAATAACTTCCAGAGGAGGCCGAGGTTAGAGTGCAGCCAGGCAGCAGATCGGATCAGTGCTTTAAACTCACTTGTGTCAAGCCTACAAGTGAGTTTGCCCTTATAAGGACAGACGGGACACTCCTAGTAGCAGAGCTGAGATGGATTAGCAGCCGCCACTGAGGAAGCCGGGCTGGTAGAGACACAAATAAACAATCTGGAAACACTGAAAGGGTGAGAAAGTTCAGAAATATTTAACCACCCTTAAATCTCTTCATTGCTTTTCTTTGGGGCAAAACTCCAATCTAAATCAGGTGGATGCCTGTAAATCATTTCTTCAGTGCCTCAGGAAAACAATACATGGTTACAGTAGGCCAGCACGCTCACCACACCCACTGAAAGGTGGAAATATAATCAGGATACGTGAGAGCCCTGCAAGGCATGAGACTCCTGGTTTCTCAGAAGAGGGAGTTTCAGTCACCTCTCGGCTGAAAAATTTAACAAAGACACAAACCGGGTCCGAGGTTAAAGCTCATTGTGTTCCAGTGCGTAGTGAGCTTCCATTGTCTGTAGTGCAGAAAATGAGGGGGTATCTATGAAATATACAAGCAAAAGAGAGAGATTACCGTGCATGTGCCAACGTGTTCTCTGAGAGTGCAGCTGCACGTGTAGGAAAGCTTTACCTCAACTAATAACTGGCTGGTGGGACACAGGCCCGGTGCAGACCCAGGAAAACACTGTCCCCCTTTACACTTGAGGTAGCAGACATAAAGAACGAACACATAGAGGAATGCATGTGGGTCAGAGGGGGGTATAGGAACCAACAATGTCCTGTAGAGCGGCAACGATGCGCCGAAGAAAGACCTGAACTCACATTATGTGTTGCATATGTTGCTGAGTGATGCTCAGAGTCTTACATTAGTGCACTGGACACCACATGCTGACGGATTAATCAGCATACGCTTGATCGTGCACACATGGTCGACGCTCTGATCCAACTGCAAAAATATTAACCTTCCAGCTCTCTGCAGGACCTCAAAGTTATTCCTGATCTTTAATGCTTTGCTGCATATCAGTCCACAGACACCAACTCTTCTACAGTGTGATATATTTCTGCCGGGCTTCTTTCGCCTCTCTGAAGGTTTTGGCCTCTTTCAGTTGTCTGGCTCCACACAATCTGCCCTCTCTGAGTGCGTTTCTCTTCAGGCCTGCAGGTCAGGTCACACTGAGGTATCCAGGTCACCCGTAGCTTGATCATGACGACTGTGGCCCACATTCAGACGTTGGCGGCACGACAAGGTCTTACGCCAGCATCAACACAGCCGAAACGCTGACTCGCTATTTTCCTTTAACTATCCAGATTATCAAAGCGGTGTGAGCGTCCATTCGCGTTGACAACGGTGTTTGCTTTAAGCCTTTTTTCATTTTATGTGCTTAAATCTAACATTGGGTTCATTTTGGTGGTATTGTGTAGACCTTTGTTTGGGCATCTTATTGACTCAAGTTTGCACACATAACATCAATGCAAAAAAATTAACAGAGGAGAACTACAGATATCATCCTTTTTAACTCCATGCATTCTTTTACTTTGTCAGAACCAGAAACCTAAGTTACCCACAACGTAACTAACCCAGTGACACCTGCTACAGTAGTACAGCAGCGGTTCCTGCTGTCTCAGGCCTCTAGCAGCGTGCTACAGAAGTCTGGTACCATCCCCTCTTTCTCCACATGCACAGATTATATTAAACTTCATATTTCCGATTCCTATTTAGGCTGATTCTTTTTTTCCATTACACTATTTTATTGTTCCGTGAGCTGCGTTTTTGAATGAAGTTTAAATTGAACCGTCTTCAGCTCTAACCAACACTGACTCAACAGACATCGTTTGTGGCAAATTACTGTGTTTTCCATGTGTTTTGGCTGCCGGGATTTTTGCTTTTTTGTTTCAAGACACTGAATTTCAAACAAAGCAGAATTCCCTTTTTTTCTTTCACTGTCTCGTCATCCAAAGTTTGGACGTCATTATACCCGATCAAAGGAGACCAGCACAGTCAGGGAGCTGTCTGCAGCTTTTTAGAACAGCGTGTCTTCCCTCGGTGGTTGTGAACAGAAGATCTGATACGACGTGACAGATTTCAGCAGGAAAGCGCCGTCATAAATTAACAGATAAGAAAGACATCCTGCATTTTGGCTGGCCCGATCACAGCAGGCTCTGGAACATGATGAATCCTCACCAAATATGGGACATCTCTGAACGGAAGCCCTGCCTGACGGGCTCCCGGTTTAATGATGGACGAGCCAAAAGGTGAGAGGAGTGTCCCACAGGAGGGAAATCAGGGAGGCAATTTGTTCGGCTGCAGAGCACAAACTGTTCGTTCTAATAGATCCATGAGAGGCAGCCGCGCTGGCTCCGAGAATTCACATCGACTGTAACCACGGGCCAGAGTCACAGACTGACGGGCAGACACAGCCAAACAAAATTTAACAGATCAGCTGTGTGTATATCTCCAGAGTGCCGCAACATTAACAGTAGAGAGCTGGAAAGCAAAACATCAACATCCGCCTGATGATTTTAGTGGACTTCAGGAAATGGCTCCTTCCTGAGGGAGTCGATATAGAAAAAGCCAAAACCACAGTGTTTCTACATTTCTGACTGACGGACTACTTCTTGTCTTTCTGTCTGTTTTATTTCCCAATTTAAAAACACCATTCTTTCCCAAGCGGGAAAAATGAGATATATTTATCTTTTGTTTTATTGGTTTCATTCAGTCTGTGACTTGGCTGATCGTGCAGACTGCTGCATGCTGCTTCCTGCATGCTATTTTTCTCTATAAACAGAGCCACACCTAAGTATTCCAATGTAAAGCCAAAAACTGATGAAACTGGACCGACGCCCTGCTCTGGTACCTCACAGCTGAGAGGCTGTGTTTGGGTAAAGCGAACTGGCACCAAACATTAAAGGCATCTTGATAACATCTTGGTGATGATGAGCGGCAATTTTCTCTTCTCCTCTGAGAAAACAGCTTCCTCATTCCATCCAGTGACCATCCACCAAGTTTTAAGAGTCACATTTTTTGCACAAATTTAAAGACCCAATTGTATTTTCAAATCATTTGTTTGTATTGGGGAATGATGGATCACACATGGAGACCACTGAGACGGAGGCCAAAAAAACTGGAGTTAACAGAACTCAAGAGGATGTGGATGCAAAGAGCACTTGAAGCTTAAAACCCAGGGTCAGGTTTCGCTCACTGTCCATCTTGGAGACGCCTGGTGGTGTTACAGGAGGTGAAGGGAAACAGCACACCTTCAATCCTTTATGCAGACCCTTCCCATCTGGCAGAATGATGATCCAGACAGACAGAGATCGGCCTCAGAAACCCTCTCTGCTGGATCACTTACCACACAGACGAAAAGACCAGAGCAGCTGTGACAGCAGGGTCTGCCTCCGATCTGATGTTTGCAAAACTCAGTTCACCCATCAGTCGGCAGCCACAGAATATATACTGCATTAACTTAGTGGGTCTGCACTTGACGGAAAGCAGCTGAAGTTTGTCAAGTTCTATCATTCTCAACATGTCGCCACTCACTGCGTTGTAGCTCAACTTGAGGTAATAATTCTTGTGTTGAGTTCTGACAAGTAGCAGAGCAACAGAGGAGTGTTTTTATGAGTGGATCTCTTTCTGTTTGGGTCAAACAACACACATGACAGCTCAGAAGTAGGGGGGGCAACGCAACGGGTAAACTGCCAAGAAGCACAAATGAGAAGGATGATTGCAAGCTTGTAAAAATAGACGTTAACGCTGCATGATTTACAGCATTCAAAAAGACCGTAAATGCTTTTTGATGAAGGTAATGCACTCAACACGCTGACGCACAGTATGTTTGGTGAACATTTTTTAGTTTGATTTGTGCTTTTTGTTACCAAAAAAAAAACTGTATTTCATTTCCCCTCTTAGTCATGCATAATATGTTTGGTCTTTGGTTGATTTCCTTCTTTAAAAAAACAGGATTTTTTCCATGTATGGCCTCACAGCAGAAGTGCAAAATTCACAGACGGTGAGTATTAGCCGTGATTTTCAATGTTTACACCCTGAAACCCATAAGACTATAATCACATTACAGCACTGACGCTAATACCACCCCCTCTGAGCGCTGCTTTTGTTGATCTTACTGCCCGGTTTGTGATTTTGTGACATTTGAAAATGACAAAACAGCGGTTATGATAAAATACTGCTTCTTAAATTCAAATGGCTGCTTATGTTTCTGAAATATCAAACCTTTCCAAGTAGCATAACAATACCAAGTGTCTACTTTAATATGGAAATATGGCACACTGAACCCAGATTCAACTTTCGCCTTGGAACGAGCAGTAAATCTCGGCTAAAATGCATCTGAAGTCGTGCTACATTCACTCCAAATTATTTTTGTTCCGCAGCAACAACTCACTTAAAGGTCAAAAAGCCGATCATCTCAAAGTTCAAGGCTTTTTTTTTTTTCTTTTCTCATCCTTTCGGAGCCAAAATATGATCGGCTATTTATAGCAGCATTCAGCAACAAGAGTTTCCCATTTTAGCAAACAAACATGCAGCTTGTTATCTCTCTGCCCCCCATTCATGTGGACTGTGATGGACTCTGTCAGTGAACTGTGTCAGCTCAGACGGATCTGCCCTGAAAGCGTTCACATCTCATGTCTTCATTAGCTCCTCGCCTTTGAAACCTAATCATACAGGAAATGCTGCCGGAGTAAATACCTGTGAGAATGATGACAGACTGGGCAGAAACAGGAATCAGGTGTGCTGTGTGTGAACAACTTTGTTTTCACACTCCACACCTACACAACCCGCTGTGTAAACATCCACAGCGGTCAAAGGCAGCTATGATCATAAATCCCAGAAGGTGTTATCAGGAGCGTAAAGCAATTCAGACTCTTTTCTCACCTTTGTCTGTTTATGTGAGAGAGGGCAGCCGTATTAAAAAGAAGATCTGCTGCATGCAACAGCTGGAAAGGACTTCAGACGACTCTGCAGCATCCTTACACAAAGATGTCATCTACAATTTAAGCTATATCATGATATAAAAACAAATAAGATGCTTTTACAACCAGAGTGCCTGATAATTTGTGCTTTGAGCCTAAAGAAACATGCTGCACATACATGTGAAAATGTCCCAGACAACAGGTATGCAGCGTCGCATAAAGTTTCCGATTTATTCCCGATGATGAGGCTGACATTTCGGACCCCGTCTCAGGAGGGTAAGAAGAATCTGGCGTCTATAGCGAGATCCTGCAAAACAAACCCATTCTTCCTCTCCGACTGTAACCGTTGAGCTCTCGTCAACTCACAAAGGGTCCAGAGAGCCATAAAACGAAGGCCCAGGGGTCCCATATATCAGCGAGGCTGGACCACAGAGTGAAATTGGCCTATTTTAAACATGTGTGAATGCCTCTCGCTCACCAGGGAGAAAGGACAGTCACAGGGCTGGCAAGACTGGTTACAAATCATTGTGCGAGTCATCCAGCATGTGAAATCAGGCCTCCAGGCGCCGCCGGCGGAAAAGCCTTCAAGTGGTCACGTCAATTCAGAAATTTAAAAGGCCAAGTTGTGCATTAACAAACTGCAAGACAATGGGATTTGAATGCAAACGCTTGTGTCACATTTTTTTTTTGCTGCATTCCTCCTGAGTTGCAGGGCAGCTGGGGCGTTTCAGAGATAATTAGAAGGGAGATGATGGTGTGGCTGACAGACGCCAGAGTCAGACCTTATTCTTAGCTATGCAGACAGATGCACAAGTGCCACAACAGCAGACACCTGCAGACCCGACTCGTCCTGCGGGTTTCGCAAACGATTCCCACGCAGCGTGATTCAGAGAGCACGATAATCATCAGCCTCCAAGCGCGCAATCAGCTGATAAAGTCTGCTATTAAGTGACAGTGGTTGGAGTGGTTCGGCTGGAAAGAGCTTTCACGGCAGCGTCGGTGTCTTTGTGGCCACAGGAGCTCCTTTCAGACAGATGACCCGCAGCAAACATCCTCTCAGCTCCTCTCCCAAGGAAACTGGGACACCAACTGCTTATTTTTGTGGATATTTAAATAATGGTGGCAGCCAAGAGAAAAGAAAAATGCTTTTCCTGGTTGCCATGGAGGGGATTAAATGAGCGATATAAAAGGCAGCCTGAGCTTTGAATAGAAGTGTAGCGATGGGATTAGCGGCGTTAGAGAGGCCGCCATATGACCTTCTGACTGTTTAGTTCATTAAGTACAACACAACCCTGGAGTGTGTGTGTGTGTGTGTTCGTTATCCAACTGTTGTTTAATAGCAGCTCCTCCACCCGGATTTACTGCCAGTTTTAATTAAACTCGGGCATCTCCAAAATGTCCATCATCTTTTACTGGCGTCATTAAAAAAAAACGACTCCTAATTCACACACGCTTCTAAACGCCACAGACTACGGGCGTTATGTTTCACAAAAACACAAAAGGTTTCATTCAGATCTGTCGGGCTTAATTTAAATTTCATCACGGCCTCGTATGAACTTCTCCTCCGAGCAGTTTGTTTCCGAGTTTGCTGTGGAAAACGCTGACACTCGAGTCACCGCAAACATCATCAGTGAAAATGTGGGATCTGGGTGACCTTCTAGCTGCTGGTCACATGTGAGGGGAGGGAAAGCAGCGGGGAATCCGGAGCGACGAGGCATTTTCGAATCCTTCTCTGAGCAATGTCTGTCACGTGAAGATAAAAGCCATCAATTCCGGTGTTGCAGCTCTCTGGACTCGCAATTTATAGAAAGTTGTTGAAGGAAACAGGCCACACAGGAAGATTCAGCCGAGCTCTCTGAAAACAATGGAGGTTTGATGTATGTAAGAAGGTTCTCGAACACCTGTCAGAGTGGAGCTCCAATAAATTAAGCAGTAATATTTTTGTATTTACGCCAGAATCCGTAGTGACCAGTCAGTCGTTCCTCCTCCGTCCTCGGTTTGACTCATTTTTCCTGCTCTGCTCGTCTATAAATAAACTCATAAACCAACTGATCAAAGCCACCAATGTTTCGGTTAAAAGTAAATCCTGAAGGAAAAAAATATCAATTCCTCAACATGCTCCTGCTCTCCCACTAGTATAACGACACTCGTAGTAAAAGTTTGTCCTTTAGTAATTTATGAGAAGACTGTAGATGTTGGCCAGACGATTCCAGACTTTGGGGAAATAATGGATTCGGTTTAAATAGCAGCCACACAGGTCAACTAAACATTGCATGTATACGCTGCCCACATGGTTCCAAAGTAAACAGCCTTTTCTTGTCAGGTTTACTGATCTCCAACAACAGTAATCAAAATGTTTTTTCTGCGACGGGCTCCTCCTGAAGTACACATTCTTGGGAAATCAGCTAGACCGAACAGTGAAGTCACATACAGACAAGTCTGGTTTAAACCCTCTGAAACCCCCCAAACCCTCCGGCGGTTTGGAAAGGAAAGCTATCAAAGTCAGAAAAAAAAAAAGACGGAATGACTGGATGTTCAACTTTCTGATGGTCCTTGAACCAATCGTATGTGATGTAAGGAAACTACTGTACGCGTCACATTTAAAAACTCACCATTTTTCTCTGATTGGGTTCTGTAAAAAAAAAAAAAACACTAAAAATTCTCCTTAATTAAGAAGCCATAAACTGTCATCAGCAGTCACTTGACAGAAATTGTGGGTAAAAATGTGACAAAAAAAAAAGGAAACACCCAAAAACTGCTTGGAGTTCAGAGGGTTCATGTGACAGCTGATCAGCAACAGACCTGATGGGTAAATATAAACATACAGAAGAATCATCTTTTTGTTCCCTCTCTCTCTCGGTGTTAGCTAATGCCAAATAAAAAACTTAAGTATGAATACCTCTACCAGATGGATCATGTCCGATTGTTGCTGTGATTCAGACAAACTCACTGTAAGTGCGTCTGAGCGAGGACAGGTTGACTCACGCGTCCTTGTAAATGTGTCGGTCTTACAGGTGTCATGATGTATGTGTTTGACAGATGAATGCTTCACCTTCCTCTGCCTCGGGAAATAACTGCGCCGTGACTAACGTGACTGTAAACCAGCGACTGTAACACTTCCTAGACTTTCTACCACATGACACCTTCGTCTTATCAGCACCGATCTGCTGCTCACGCTTATGACACACCGTCTCATAACTTCAGCAGCAGACAACCTTTATAATTATTTTGTCATAAAGATAAAGTCTTTTTATAGATTTGAAACTATTTGTCATTCTAACTCTACAACCAACAGTTGAGGTATGAATGAAATAATGTGCTGCTACTAAATATTAATTTCACTGTCAATTAATTTGTAGATAATTTCCTCAATTAATCAATTAGTTGTTTGGTTTATTAAACATTAGAAAATGGTGAAAAATGTCAATCAAAAGCTCAAGATCATGTTTCCAGTGTCTTGATTTGTGCTCAACCCATTAATATTCAGTTTAGTGTCACAGAGGAGCAAAGAAACCATGAGTGTGAGTGTGACTGGGTGAGAAACACAAGGTTTAAAAAGCAAACAAACTATACAATTGTGCACCATTTAACATAGAAACCAGAAAACATTCAAATTTGAAACGAAGGAATCCAACAATTTTGACCTTTATGCCTTAAAAAAGTCTCAAACCAAGTAATCGATTATTTAAATTGGTGACAATTAATTGAGTAGTTGATTTAATTGATTGAAGTAGAAAAACTTCTATTAATATTCAGGATCAGCCTTTTTTTAAGCCTAAATTTTCAATTGTACTGAATAAAAATGACATAAAAGCAGCAGATCTTCACATTTGGAATCAGCAAGTGTTGGTATTTTAACCTAAACAATTATCCTCCTGTTAAGAACTTCCAGTAATTCATTTTTTTCCCCCTCAATCTACTAAACTCTGTAAATACACTTCACACTCATCTGGGCTGAGACAGGGAGGGTTCAGTGTGCAGACAGAGCAACATAAAGCAGCAGCAGTGTGTGTGTGTGTGCAGACCACCTGTCAGGATTAACCTTAATGCTGCACATCCTACCTGTCAGGTGTCGTTACTGAAACAGAGACAGACTGGCAGGAAAAACAGAAACTGTTGGCTGCTCTTCAGTCAACATATTGTGTCTTTGGGTGTTTGTGACACTTTAAGAGACAATTATGAGCCTCACAGTAAACAGTAAAGAGCTTCTTCTCAACCAGTCCCACTTCAATAAATGGTGCCGGCGGTTTAAAACGACCAGAAACAGACGAGAGCGCTTCATGGACTCACCAGGGCTCGCAGGGCGGACTCGTCCAGCGCCGAATACGTCTCCAGGGACATTTTCACTCTTCGTGCTCGGCCTCAGGTGAGACGAGAAGCTCTGGTCCGCTGTGATGTGGTTCCCCGGTCAGCAACGTGTTCCACCTGCACGACTCGCAGCTTGTTTTTCTTCTTTTTTCTTTCTTTCTACACTTTCTCCCAAACTTTTTTTTTTGTTTTTTTAAAAATTCGGAGTCAAAGAAAGTGAAGCAGTTTCCCCGCTTGTTCAGAGCATATTTCGCTCCTCTTTAGTCGTCTCTGGAGCAGCAGCAGCGAAAGCAGAAAACAATCTCATCCAAGTGGACGTTGGCAGCTTTTTGAACAGAGGATTCCCACTCAAAGGTGTAACTCCGCCCCCTGCGTGTCTCCGGCTGCTCCCGGCGCTCATTCGGAGCGCGCCGCTGTGCGGGAGGACGTGAAACAGCGGCTCGGTATGGAGGGTGATTAGTGCCAGTGTTTCACAAAACTCAAACTCGTGTCCTTGATGCTGTTGTCAGTGCATTTTAAGCAGAGGGCTGAACTACGAAGTGAGATTAGTGGGCTAGTGAGGTGTGTAAAGTCTCTCTGTGGCTCTCTGTTTACCTGGCTCGATCTCCATGGTAACTGATGCTGTGGAGCTAACCTGGCGGGGAGCAGGCTATGTTCAGAGTTTAGGATTTAAAGTAGCTGAAAGAGCGTCTCTTTTCACCAAATAGTTTACTATTATTTATGAGCGAGACAGATTCTCAGCTGAGGGAATGTGTTTTATTTGTAAACATGCTGAGCTGTGTTTTACTAATATCACTGAATGAAGCCCTGTAGTTACAGCATCACACACTGTAAACATCAGGTTACCATGGGAACCCAACCTATTAGTTGGCTATGCAGAAATCACCTAAATATGATTTCATGTTTGGCTGTGATTTGCTGTCAAGTCTGTTTACACTGCTGGTACTGCAGCTGACAGGACACGGAAAATGGATTATTCTACTGGTATTTATTACAGAGAATATTCAGTAATCAATAACATTAATTTCGCTTTGATTTGGCCAAAAATTAAAGTGATATCCTTCATTATGGGACAGTGTCAGACCTAAATGTACTTCAATACAAGATCAGGTTAAAATATATCAAGTTTAAAGTTTAACTCTAACGTGCAGCTGTCAGTTGGAAATAACCGGCTGCATCAGTAAAATATTATATATTAACACATTGACAGTTTTCTAGCAGCATTTAATTCTTGCACCATTTGCAGTAGCGACACTTTTTACAGTGAGATTTTTTGTAAAATATTCACCACTGCAGCTGCACACGATCGTTTCATTTTGTGCAGGAGAGTCACGTGACACGTTAAACGCCCCTTTTTATGTGAACGTACACAAAGTCTGAAGCAGAAAGTCTGAGTTGAAAAAGAAAGTTGATGACCACCTTCGTGATACCTGTGATCTCTGGCTTGGGTTTTGTTTTTTGTCGAGCCGACTTACACAAAGAAAGCCTGGCTCTGTCAAACTTGCTTCATAGTACAGTCCTCAGCTCTATTCAGACAACAAACAAAGATTTGGATTTTTCAGTTTTATTTATTTAGACAGAACAAACTGGAAATCACAAACTGTAAATATGGTGATCAGAAACAACATCCTGGTGCTGCCTAGTCTAACACAGTCAGATCCTTCTCTAGCATTGACAAAGCCCTGCGCAGAATGCTCTGGCGGCACCTCAATATCATTTTTTTATACCGGGAGAAATGAATGCTCTGGTTTGTTTGTATTTCTATAAGCCAACCATCACAATCATGTTGGGCGGTGCCTAAGCCCAGGATGCAGCAATGGTGTCCCAATAAAAAAGTAATCAGGAGTTGTTTTTGTGGAATATGATGCAGGAACCAAACCTAAAGCAAGACTTGAAATTTCCACCTTGTACCTTGATAGCCCAGAGGTGGTTGTTGATGATAGCAAAGGGGATTTCAACAACGATAACACACGGGTAGTGGAAGGAGAAGAGAAAGCCACATAAAATGAACAGCTTATACCCATAGCCTACGTTTAGTGAGTCAGACTACCTGCTGCCAAAACACCTGTGACCCACCAAGACATGGACATGGGACTTCTGGGGCTGTTCTGTGGTGTCTGGCATCCAATGGAGGCTAGGTCGGATTCTGGAGGGTTCAGAGGCCAAGGCTTTAGAGGTCTTTGTTGGGTTCCTCGAGCCGCTCCTGAGCAGTTTTTGTAGTGCGGCAGGGCACATTGTCCTGCTGGGGGAAGGCTGCTGCTGTTGCCATGGGGAGAGCGCTTGGTCTGCAGCAATGTTTAGGTGGGTGGTACTTGTCAAAGTGAGAACCACATGAATGCCAGGACCCAAGGTTTCCCAGCAGAACGTGCAACAAGATGATTAGTCTTGTTGCACGTTCTGCTGGGAAACCTTGCAGCAGAACGTGCAACAAGATGATTAGTCTGGATCACCAGATGCTGACTTTAGGTATAGGCCTGCCATTTTCTCCATGCATTTCACACAGATAATGCTCTCCACTATGGAAAACATCTGAGCTGCGACCAAACACACTGACAATGTTGAGTTGTAACAAAGATTTGGGTCATACAAGAACGGCAGCCTTGCTTGTTTGGTTTTCCATTTTAGTCAGTGTTCACTTCTCTCTGTGCAAGTTTTCAGCGAAACAACACCCCGTCAATAATTTGCAAGGGCGCCGTTGCTGCACCTTGGACTTAGCACTGCCCAAGACGAGTGTGGTTGTTTTAAAGAAATGCAATGGGCATTTTTCCCACGATAGCGCAACAATAATGAAACTAAAACCACCACATGACTAGAAGGGAGCTGCAGGAAGGGTTAGCTGACACAGAAGTGATCATGCACCTTTCCACTCTGCACCAAGCAGGATCTACAAGGAAGAGTCAGCAAAGGCAAACTCAACTGTGATTTCATCACAAAAGTCAGTGTGCGCCATACACAAATCAATATCTGGATATGCCACAGCTGTTTTGGAAACAAATGCTGTGGACAGATGAAGTTAAATTTGAGCCCTTTGACCACAATAATCAAACAAGAGTTCAGAGAAGAAGTGAGCAGCATTTGATTGAAGGAGCCATTTGCCAACTGTTAAGGATAGACGTGTAAACATTCTGCTTTGGGGTTTAGTGGCAACCAGCTGAAACGCTGGGCACGGAGAAGGAAAAATGCCCGTCAGTCCCCGGTGTGAACATCACTGGAAATCTGTGGGTAGATTTTAAACATGCCGCATGTGCAAGACAGCCTGCAAATATCTAAACGCTTGAGATAATGTCTATGGAAGAGAAAACACCTAAATAAAGACTTTCTTATCTGGCTACAAAAAGCATCTGCACGGGGTGGTGTCTGCCAAAGCTGATGCCACATTTACGGTTTAATTTTTGGTTTGTTAGAGAAATAAAAAGTGACAGTTTTAATGTCTGTTTGCTGCTGCATTCTAATTATCTCTTTTCACTTCAAAAACCCACAAACCGTGTAATTTTCCCAGGGGTGCCCCGACTCTTGCAGACAACTGTATTTCCAGGAAACTTCCTAAGTAATGTAAATCAAATTACAGGCCTGGAAAATCAAACCAATGGGATTTTGTTTCCTATTATGAAGGCTTGACTGCTTTTTTAAAATACTTCTCCATGTGTCCAGCGATAGAATACTGGTGGAGAAATGCTTAATACTTTATTCTGTTGACCTATTTTGTGTGAAAATACTGTAACTGGCCTACAAAGGTGCCAACCATGTTGATTTTTTTTACTAGCATTAAACTCTGGAAATTCCACCCACAAATACAGAGTATACAACCTCAGTGTGTTTGTCCTAAAAACAGGTTTTATGTTGATTCTTAGACAAGATTTCAAAAACTACAATAGCAGTTTAGTTTGCAAGACATGATCCTGACTATTTCAGCTCCCCCCATAACACTCAGTATGTTGTCTGTTTCATGGTTGTAATAATCACAACTAAACTAAAGCGGGATTCAGAAATCCTGGTACATCAGATACATCAGAAAATGTAGCTCACTCGCAGCATTTACCATCCTTCATGTGTTGTACAAAGCTTCCTACCAGTTTGGTAACATCCCTGGTTAACTGAAGTAGCTGAGAAATGGGTATAAAACAGCACTGACTAAACACAAACTGCTGCCATGAAACCATCGATATCCTCATTAAAACATTTAATAATCACACAAGACTGGGAGCATCAAGACAGTTCAAACAGGAAGAGTCAGCTGTGTCCCACGAGGAGCTAAAGTCCAACCGAACACCACATCAGGTGATTTCACTGCTCAGCTGCTGTTCCCTACTTTGAGGTTGTTGGTCAGAAAATGCAAAACGTGCCGACTCAACCGTCTGTGATTGCCTAGTTTATATGCATTTCTAAAGTGGACCCCTATGTTACACACAAAATCTTTATCTTAATAAATCTTAATCGGAGGAGCAAAACAAAACGTCTCTCAAAACTACGCAAAAGAACATTAGACAGGAGACACTGCTTCAAAACACATGTCATCATAACATCACATATATAGGTATATAGGTAAGATTTTTAAAAAATCTAAATATTACTGAGTAGTTACAGACAAATTATTAAAGACAAATGTTCAACAGTATAAAAAGACACATGTTCAATAATACCGTTAATCTGCTCTCGGTCAAGGATGCATAAACTTATCAAATCTGTTCCTCAAGCCCTTTTTTTTTTTTTAAACAAAATAATCTATCAAAGTGCTTTAGGTTACACAAAGATGCAGAAACCGACAGGAACACTGAGAAATACTTCGAAGGAACTGGAGAACAGCGGGTGAAAACAAAACGTCCTTGGCTGAAGTAATAAGGTAAAGATTAAGTTCGACAAATGCACACCGACAAAGTCATGTGTCTGTCTTTGATGTTCTCGGCGTTCTTAATCAGCCGTGACGTAGCTTGTACAGTTAATACAAAAAAAAAAAAAAAAAAACTAATTCAGAGTAAATTAAATCCGTCTTAGAGTTTATCTGTTAAGGCTGGAAGTTAGACAATTAAAACAAGCCTTGATATAAAGCAGAATACGCAATGAGTAAACCAAATTACTTGCTTAGATGATGCCGATAGTAAAATTCTTCAAAATATAAACTGTAACTTGCTGATCCTCCGACAGGCACTTATCAGATAGGTATAGGTTTCATTTTCAAAAGTGTGCAAAAAGATACATGAAAAGCAGAGCAGGAGATTTGGTTTGTCTTGTTCTCCACAAGTTTCAGCTCTCACTCTTCCTGCTGCTCTTCATTCTGCTTCTTGGGTAGCTGCAAAAAAAAAAAAAGATTAAAAATCCTTTTACAGGCAAATAAAAAGTCGAGTGAAGAGAAAATGAAAGAAAAAATGAACTCATTCAAGAATATTGTAGAAATATCAGCTTTAGATCTTTTTCCAGTGGGGTCGATTTACTTAAAAATGAATCTTATTTGCTTTTTATTTTGCACCAGGTGGCATCTCTGTCACTTCTTTATCCCTTTTTCCATCTCTTCAGATCTGCAGAAATCCAAACATTTTTGATTACGGCCCCAATTTTTTTTAACAGTTTGCCATTTACTTTCTTTTCACAAATATCTTTAAAAATCCACCTAAAGACCTGTCTATATTCTTTTTAATAGTCATCATTAAGGCACCAGTGACCCCTCCTTGTGCTTGTTTTTTGTGCTTTTGTTATTATTTCAAAGATATTCTATGTTTCTATTAATTAACAGACCCTCCTGTGCATGTCTGTGTTTTTAATGAATTGCAATAAACAAAAAAAATCCCCAAAATATTTTTTCTTAGTTTAGCATTTGGCTCGTATGCTCGGTTACATTTACAAACCTAAATATTGTATTAGGTATAATTATCATCCAGCTACACTTTTCAACTTTATATTTATGATATGATTGCATATAAATAGTTTATATACCGTTGCCTGTTTTTGTTCCTATTATTTACTATGATTTTTATTTACCTTTATCTAACCAGGAAGTTCCCTTGAGATTAGAAATCTCTTTTACAAGGGAGACCTGGTCAAGGTAGCAGCCACACAAAGTCAAAAACTAATATAAAACAGATACATGACACACAATTAATAATGAGCAGTAAAACAATAAAACAGACCGACACCTATTCCCTCATCATAATGAATTGTTCTTCTGATTAATAAACAAGTGTTATAAACATAAACTTCCACATCCTTATAACTGAACATCAGCAGAGTTTGTTTACTATGGACTGTTTTGGAAGTTCAGATACCATCTAATCAGAGTAATAGTACTCACATCTGTGTTGCTTTTGTTTGTGTTGATTTTTTTTCTGTTGCTTTAATTCGATTGTGGCTAACAGAAGTGACTGACGTTAAGTAATGACAGAGGATACTTAATATTTTGTTAAAATATAAATTTGGTAAAAAAAATTCGCAAATTTAGAATAAAAAAACTAATGTTTCAGTCTTTTGGAGTTACTGTCCATCATCGATACACCGCTTAGTCCTCACTAGGGCCGCGGGGGGGCTGGAGTCTATCCCAGCTGACTTAGAGCTTAGCTACACTTAGAGACAGACAACCAAGCACACTCACATTCACACCTACGGACAATTTAGAATCACCAATTAACCTCAACGTGTTTTTGGACTGTGTGGGAGGAAGCCAGAGAACCCGGAGAGAACCCACGCTACACGAGGAGAACATGCAAACTCCACGCAGAAAGATCCCAGTGTCCTCACCAGGACATGAATCGGCGACCTTCTTGCTGCGAGGCAACGGTGCTAACCACTGAGCCACCTTGCAGCCAGTGTTACTGTACACTAACATGAAATTTCTTTCATTCAAGCTTAGCCTGACAGAATGATCTGATTCTGTTTAACAAACTGTATCAGACCTGCAGCATTTCTTTAATATTTTAGGGAACCTGGAATTGGCAAAAAAAAAAAAATCCAGAAACTGTCAAAGAAGAAAAACTAAGCAAAAAACAAAAAAATAACAGCATCAGTTCCCTGCAGGTGCTCATATTTTTCCCACCTTAAAAGCTTCAACACACAGAAGTTGGTAATTTCTTTCCATTTGGACTACACACACACACACATACACACATACACACACATATACACAAGCAAGTACTAATATCAAACCAACTCGGTCCATCATGCACAGAACAACAACGCAAAAACTGAAGCGTACCTTTGTTATTGGATTCCTTCTGTTCCCCCTCCCTTCTTGATTTTCTGGGAGATGAAGTCTGGTGGACAAACGAATTCAAATCAGAATATCATTAATATACTAAAAATGTTTTTACAATACAGCAAAAACAATTATTCAAGAAGTAGAAATAAAGTAATTAAATGAAACGTATAGGATGTCATCGTGGCTTTTACCCCTTTAGAGGTGCAGAGCCAGGTTTGTCAGCGTCACAGAACGGTAAATGAGCTCCTTCTGCTTCCCTGCCCTGCTGAGGTCGGTTTTTCACAGAAACGTCACAGTTGGACGTCTTCCTTTGACTCGGTAGTCCGATGTAGCCTCTCTGCAGTTCCCTTAGGCTCTGTCCTGGTGGTGTGTCCCTGACAAATCCAAAGTCCTCATCCAGGAAGTCAGCTATAGATTTGAGTGTATCAACAGAATGTGTGAGTAAACAAACATGCAGACACAGTGACCAGACAAAAGACGGTGTGCACGCAGTATCTACTGACCTTTGTACAGAATGCAATCAACTAAGATAGCTTTACACGCTGTTCAAATGTGTGTTCAAATGGATCTTGACAGTGGAAGAAGTGTTTTACCTTTATTTTAGTTAGTTTAGAATTCTTAAGATCAAATACTTTGTATCTTAAGAATTGAATATGCACTCACATACATGTATTATATTAAACACACTTCATACAAATATAGACAAAAAGTCCTCTAAATTACCAAAAGCCTCTAACAAAAAAATGAACATGCATGTCCCCCAAACACAGAGTTTATTAGCAGGCAGCTGTATTGAACATCCAGCCGATTGTCCGACTGAAACACTATTCAGTCTGACAATGACTCCATGTACGATTAGATATAATTTATCATATTCAATCCTGTTTGAAATGCTGAACAAATATAGTCCACAATGCAGACATCTGGAACCAGGCCAATGAGAACGGATTTATTTTTAATTCCTACACAATGAGAAGTTACTTCCTGTCCCAAGACAAGACTCTTCTCTGAAGTTTACATTAAACAGGGTTCTCACAGACACTATATCATGTGTGTATTGTCTTGATAGAACACAAAGTTATCTTCTGTGTCCGTCTGTCAACCTGTGTTGTGAGTGAGGACTAAACCTGAAGTGGTTGTAAATCAGCCAGACTTCCTCATTTATAAACTGTTGAAATATTGTCAAGTCTGTTCCGTATTGGTATCTGGCTGTAGCCCTGCCACACTCTGCACAAGCAACAATCAGAGTTCTTTTCTCATTATTGATTCATCACCAGATTCTTACCTTGGTGCTTTATTCTCCTCTGAAAGTCTGGAGACATCTGCCCAAAGGCGTCTTTAGTTGGGCTTAGTGGTTTTTTGATGGATGCTTTTGTTATATTATTCAGCGGGTGGCCAGCCTGAGGGCGCATGTCACATTTGTCCTGGATATAAAAACACACAATCAAATATCACATAACCTGAGAACATGCGCATCTCTACATTGTTGAACACATATTCAGGAGCGATCTCTAAAGGCAGGTTCGGAAGAGCTATTAAAATGATATTTAACTGCCAGTAATGATGCCACATTTTTTAAGACAACCTAAGATGTGTCTGAATGTTTTTTATTTTCTTATACAGTCATTAACAGCCAGTGGCCAGGCAACATGACTGACGACATACCTGATGGTGAAAGACGACCGCCTCTTCGAGAGCAACCCCACAGAATTCACAGGGAATGACCACATCGCCCTCTAGCGGACTGGCTGGAGGACTGTAGGAGGCCGGGGACACTGAGCGAGGAAAGGTGGGGATGTTGGAAGCGAGAGTGTCGGGAAAGCTGTGCATCAGCCCTGGAGCGTTCCTGCTCATCCTGCCCTCTTTAGGTGGAGACGAGGGCTGCTTGCTGAAAGACGCAAAGGCAGAAGCTGGACTGCAGCCAGTCTGAAACAGAGAAAAGTTTACATGTGTGTTAAACCTGCTTGAGTTGAGTCAGCACGTCCCTTCTAGATGAAGATGAGGGCCACGTGTTAAAACAGGCAGTGGCTGTAACTGGACTGTGAACGGTTAAAGACAAAGAAAGGTATGCGAATGATTGCACGCTATCTGATCATTTAGCGTGCGGACAGATTGTAGAAAGCAGCATGAGACTGAGACTGGAATCAGAGCAAGGAAGATAAAATGCCAGCCAAAGCTAGCAGGCCGGGTAAAGAGGACCTTTTTTATTAATTAACTTTTTCATTAAACAGCAAAACATCACATTAATTGTACCGCATACGGCTTAAAGCTAATTTCATCTACAGTCCCAGTGATGTGCAGAAATAAAGATATAGTGAATTAAAGCCGGACTCTTTGAGAAACAAAACCATGACTCTGAAGAAGGAAAAACAAAGAGCTCCAGAACAGCAATACCCATAACAGAAAAACAATATTAGTTCTCAGTCATTGAGCACACCAACAGCGTCAGGCTGGTTTTATCTGTCAATCTGGTTCTGGTTGTTCTAATGTAGCTGCTGTTTGGTCATGCAGACGGATACGATGCACTGACCTGGAATCACAAACTAGATGTGTTGTAGACTGTGTCAGCTTGGCAGGTTTTTTTACTCTAATATGTACAAAAATGTAGAACTAGTTTTTTGATGTTCATGTTTCATTGGTGAGAGACTCTTAAATCCAGAAAACAAAAGGTGTCTGTTGGTGACCTGTCTACCAGAGCGAACTAGTCAAAGGATAACAATATGAACGAAAACATAAATGTGAATGAATCCTAAACTATATCATGCACTTTACATCTAACAAGACTAGACGCTAATATTAAAATAAGAGAACAAAATAGTATTTAAATGTAGATATAAACATTTACTTTGAAAGGCATCTTGTAGCTAAAAAAAAAAGCCAAAATGACACCATTTATCAGAGCAAGAAACTATTAAAACAACAACCAGGAAGCCACGGCTGACTCGGTTCTAAGACAAACATTCAGGGACTATTCAGTGTAACAGAGGTCTGTGTTTACACAGAGCAGATACAAGAGTGGAAAGAATTCAGAAATGGAAGTAGTGAAATATCTGTATCATGTAGAGTCATCGTTCCAGTTCCAGTAGAACAAAAGAAATGAAACTTTCTTTTTTCATTTATGATTTATGGAATTAGAAGTTTAACTATAACTCTGAGTTATTGATACTTCTCGCCGTGGTTGTGCTGTTTCCATAGAGGAGCACTTTATATCGCAGTGGAAAATAAGGCCACAACACGTAACAATGTGACAGGGACGGTTAGTCTGGAGGACAATCAGCTGCTCATATGTTTTTTCTTGTTGGTCCCAACAAGAAACTTTTGTTTTCTAACTGACTGAGGTGAACCATGTCTTCTTACAGCTGAAAACACAACTGTTAGAAATGTAAAATCAGCAAAAAACAACAATTGAATCGCCTTATTAATACTGAAAGCAAATATTCTACAAGTCTATTAATGTGACACATGATGGTTTTCTTAGGAAATCTGTTCATCTACTGTGATTGCAGTGCTTTTTTTCATGAGACTGAGCCAAAAGACACAGTTTTCCAGAAGGCTGACTAGTTTGTAGGCGTGCAGTTCACATGTTTAGAAATCATCCTGCTTCAATCACAATTTAATCCCCATATTTAAGGTATCTTTGCCAAAAAATATTCGTCATGAGTCAGACAGCCGAGCGATGGTGCAGCCAGAAGCATTTTCAAACCTGATGCAGAATGAGGTCCTCTTCTGGAAACAGCTCTTCGCAAAACTCACAAGGCAACATGGCATCTATAAAAACAATTTTAAACGATTAACAAACTGACAGCTGAACAACATCATCCTGATCAACCTTGACTTTCTTACCCGCTTGATCGTGGTCCTGGACTGCACTTGAGCTTGTCCCTACAGAGAAGTTTGGGTAGTTGTTGTTGGGCGGAGACAGTGGAGAGTTGACGGAGGTGTTAGTCTTCCCAATCTTGTGATCCCAGATGTCATTCCACATGTTTCCCTCGATGCCTCCCGCCACAGATTCTCCGTCACTCTGCAGGCTGAGAGCCAACATGTAGTCGAGGCCTGACGAATCCTCGTCCAGCGTGTGCTCGCTGCGTTGCCACACACTGCTGCTGCTGCTGTGGTGGAAATCACTCTGCCCCAGCACTGAAAGACAATTTTAGAATCGATTCAGAGAATATCTGTGGCTAAAAGCAGCAGCACAACAAGTCGGGTCCAATCTATGAGTACAACAATGGGAGAAAAACATATTTAAAGGATTAGGATTTATTCTTATTATTATTTCTGACAACCGCTTCATGTCAAACTCCTACTTTTCCATCACATTGTTTAAGTTCCATATTGCTGTTCAAGCGATACACACAGTCAAAACTTGGCAACATGTCCAACACATTCTCTGGCCCTCTGCCAGGGACCACCTTTGTGTCTATTGCTGAGCCTGCAAAATCTCTCCTAATTAATATTTTCCAGGGGCATCTGCTGCATGTCCTCTGCCTGCAAAACTAATTTCCCCAGACGTCCTCACATAAGGAAAAAAGTTGAAAATAACACTTCACTTCTTCGGGGCACTTTTAAACTGCTGGTACAGTTATTTAAAACTGATAAGCATAAATACATAGTTCAGTCTTGTTGGCACATTTTCCCCTTTTACTAAACTGAACATAAAGTACACTTACAGTGGCTAAATGGTGCATTCTGTGGTGCAGGAGTCTTCCAGTCTCCTGAGGTCTGAGGTGCCCTTAAAGAGTTATACGCTGGGGGATCAAATGGCCGAGGAAAGGACTGATGTTCTGCTGCACTGATGTTGTTGTTCTTGGGGCCCCTTTCTTGGGCTCTTAGGAGGTTTCGGATAGAGTGGGCTTCAAACCATGCACCTGGAGACTGGTCCACTGGACTGCGGCTCATCCTGCTGTTGTTCCTCTCTTGGGGTGGTGTGAGGCTTCCACATAGGATTGGATGCACAGCTTGTTCCCTCAGCATTACATTGCACTTGCAGTGAGGACAAGGCTCAGTGCGTGTGCCGCAATAGTCCTCATGCTCTTTGGACTGACTGAAAACAAGCTCCAGTTCACAGTACTGGCACGGGACCAGCCGCTGAGAGCATTCAGAGCTCTGCAAGAGACAATCATCATGAGGAAACACATTTAAAGTATTGTATTCACGGTGGATAAATATTAGAGTTACAAACAGGGAAGGAAAATATTATTCAGCGTTACCTGGTGAGCTTCAATATGATTCTTCTCAATCTTCAAGCCACACTTGCATGTAATCTGAAATTAAAATTAAAATGCTGTTACAGTTACAATCATACAGTCTCAGTCTGAGGTTGCTTTGTTGTTAATCGTTTACTGTTGGGCAACGATTTGAGGAAGCTGATGACTGCGGTGATTTTTCATTGACAGAGCTGCTCCGTTAGCCAACCTAAGTTAAGTAAGAGTAACTTCTATTGGCAATAACCCTACTTCAAGCAAAAAAAGTTATAAGGAATGAGGACTAGAGCACACACAAGGTGGCCCAGCAGTAAATTAATATCAGCCAGAGTCAAAAATAACCAAAGAAGACAAGGATTCTCTCCATCTATTGTAGTGACAAACCATTAAGGTTACAACATGGCAGTTTGACTCCTAACACGGAATCGTAACAGAAGTCACAGGTTCATGTCCCCAGTGAAATTAACTAGAGTTAACATGTGATCATTGAGTGTTTGGCGTGTGTAGATTAACACACATTTTCCCCTCTTTTGGCAACAGACACACATCAAAAGCAGAACACATCTATCGCTGATCTAATTTCCTAAACTCCAGCGCTAGTGTTCAGATCGTACCTGTGTGTGCTCCTGCTGCTTGTGCTCCTGAAGATCTGCCCGGGGAACTGGCTCCTGGCAAACATCGCACAGCGCAATGTTTCTTCGACAGTGAATCTCATGGGTCGTAAAATTAGCCTCTGGAATGTCATGCTTGCTAAAAAAGAAGAAAGTGAAACCCTGTGTTCACAATCAATCTCATTTTTTAATTTTTTTAAAGAAAAAAAGCCAAAATTTTCTGACTCCTGTTGCTTAAAAGTGACTATTTTCTGGTTTAGTTTCTCTGCCATAATGGTACACTGAACATGTTGTGGACAAAACAAGACATTTGTCATCTTGGGCCTTGGGAAAACACTGATGGACATTTTGCACTATATTCTGACATTTTATAAACAATCTATTGATTAATCTAAAAAAAATAATCAACAGACACATCAACAATCGTTAATAAATCTATTGTTCAAGCATTAGTGGTACTTACCAGTTGCCACAGAACTGTGTGTTTTCATCTGCCATGACTTTACCAACGCCTGTGGAGACACTGAGTTGTAATGACACATCAACTTGTCAGGAGAGTCAGCAGACTGTGATTTAACCGAGCTGTGTCTGGTAGCTTTGGTGTCTCGAAAGGTAAACATGCACTATTTGTAGCTACAGAAAAGGAATTCGTGATTGATTAGTTCAACAAGTGTTATCCGAGTTTCATGGCGTCAACATAATTTAAGAGACACCGGCATCTGAGTTCAGTTAAAGATGCCCCCATAGATAATCAGAGCTAATGTACAGACTGCTACCTCTGTCGTTAGCAAATTAAACTGATTGAGAAGCACTTTCGCTTTGCTCACCCGGTGTTTTTTGCAGGCAGGCAGCTAACGTTAGCCGAAGACGGTAGCCTGGTTTAGCAAAGAGATTCTTCTTCCACCTTAATCAACGCGCATTTTGAACTCTCTCAAAAAGTTGTACAGTGTTAGCTGTGCGGTCTTTAGCTAGCTACGTAGCCTAGCATTAAATGCACCGCTAGGAAACACCACGTAGCGACGCTAGCTAACTAACTTTGTCTGCTCTTTCCGGAGTACAGTAGCTAACAAAGCGAGCAGCTAATGTAAAGTCCGGCCGTTGTTGCTCCTGCCGCCCGGTCCAAGCGAAGCCAACACACCCGTGTTGACGTTGCCCTTAGTCAGCTGATAATATTTAACCGAACTCACACACGACAGCTAACTACTTGGTGATAACTACCCCCCCAAAAAAACAGTTCGTTATTTCCTCCTTGCTCTGTCCTTACACCAGATGATTGATGCCCCGAGTCAGGCCTGTCAGGCTGCCACGGACTCTGAAGTCAGCTGCAGATTCGGCAGTTAAGGGAAAAGTTAAGGTAAACTGATGGCAAAGCACCGCTCAGATGTTTTTGTATAAAACCTGCTTTTAATGGGAAAAAAGAGGTTTCACTGCTTTTTGTTTGCACCATTAGACCTGAAACCTAAAACCGCTTTAGTCAAATCTGGACTAAATTTTTGTACAGAGACTAAAAAGTCTTTGAAACCCAGTTCCTGATTTATAAAAAAAACCTTTATTCTATTCATGAAAATGCTAAATGCTAACAGAATAAAGACTATGTAATTTGGACACTGTGTTTAAAAGAATATTTACCCTCTCTAGTATATTCTAGTCCAGCTCCAGATATGACCAGTGTACAATATATAGTGTTTTTGATCCGTACCTGGTTTTATGTGGCCTTCACGCCCCCCAAAAAGCAGTAAAATCTCGTTTTTGTGAACTAACAAACAGAAAAAATGTTTAATAAATCATAGTTCTAAAGATTCTTTACTGTCTTTTTGACTAAATAGTCCAAATTTGACTTATATGGTGTTTTTTCATCTGGACTTCATCAAGCTGGGTCTTGCAGCAGGGAAATCTCCTTTATTATTTATTTTATTTTTTATTTATTTTTAATTTGTATTTGTAGTTTATTTTATTTTAGCATTTTCACAAATAGAATACAAGTGTCACGGACTTGGAACTGTTTGCAGACAGCATCTAAAATGTCCAACAAGGTTTTTCATTGTTAAATGTAAATCCGGTTCCAATGCGCTGCAGATTCCCCTTAACTTTTCCCTTAACTGCTGAATCAGAAGCTAACTTCAGCGTCGTTGCGTACCAATAAATCACCATATCTTCTTCAACACGGACAAAACCGAATCTAATCCTTTAATAACAAAGCATAGCGCTGAAGACGGTCTACCTCCACTGGAAGGCATCTGGATGATTAATGTTGGCAGCCATACGTGTTTATGTTAAGGGTCAGATGTAACTGTCAGTCTGCACTCAGGGTAAAAAAACAAAAAAGTCGCGTCGCTCCAGGCTCGACTGTGATTGGCTGAGCTGCACAGTGCACCGTGTAAAACCGTCTCGGGTGATACTGCTGCTTTAAATTTAGATCCTATATTTGGAAACACAACACATTCCTCTCAAGTTGTGGTACGGATGTCAAAAAATGCGTACATTTAAAAAAAAAAAACAACTGCACAAGCTGTCAATTTACATAGCTCTCTCCATTTTCTTCAACACACACAAAATGACAACACGACACAGTCCTTTCAGTGTTTATTGCGTTTTTTGATCAGTCAATACTGTCTCATCAGACGTTTTCATTATTGTAAGGCACAGTTTTGTTCAGATAAAACACTGATCTTATTTACAGCAAATGTGTGGACGTGGTACAAACATCCTTGCAACTCCTGAATAACCACCTGATGACTGGACCAATATTGAAAATAAACATAAAAACTTTTCATTAATTTCAAAGCCCTTGTTTTTTTTTTATATGATTCAAAAGAGAAAGCCAACATTGTACAATGTAATATTAAATGTAACTCCATACCAAAAGCTTAAAAATAAAATTGTGACAAAAAGCAATACATTTCAACAAATATGTGACTGAATATATATTGACAGTGAAGGCTGGACATGCCTACAGACATGACTTCAAGGGTGCCGGCTTCTTTTTTTTGCCGAGCAACTTGTGGGCCTTAAAGTATATAAATTGTACTTGAAAAAAATGAAAGATTTTTTTCACATTATGAGAAAGCTTGTGCCTTGGTATGAGAATAGTCTTTTTTTTACAAAGTGGTGAATTAAAAAATGAACACTCTGCTGCCTTTGATTCCATCGGTTAGTTCCTGTCAATGCATTTAAAACATTAACTCGTCGTAATTGGTTACAGGATTGTCTGATATAAATTTAGGTCCAATGTGAAGCAGGTTCTGAACCAATTCCCTTGATCAGACTAAGCCGGACAAAACGCTCATCAGGAATATTAGCTGCATCAGTTTTTAAAAGGATGGCAGTACAAACAGCCCTGCTGCTGTCGCCAGAGGAAGTGTAGGAAATGACCGTGACAATTAAAAATGCACTAAAGACTAATAAAGACTTTGAAAAACTACATACATCTTAAGTGTACAGGAACAATAGTTATCACTCTATTTTCCAATCAAGGGGGGAATTATTTAGTTAAAAAAAAAAAGAAAAAAAAAAAAAGTACCAGCATTCAAACAAACCAAAAAAAAAAAAAACTCCATAATTGATCGGCACCACAGAAATGAACTGAAATGATAGTAAAAATAAAAATTCACATTTGACTATTTTTGCTGTTGACAGGATGACTTATACTATACAGCTTTTAGGGTCATTACATAAGCTTTAAGTGGCTATTAACAATTACTTAATAGCAGATAAAAAAAAGTATCACTGTAAGGACTATATCTCACATTTTACCATTTAAAAAAAAAATAGCCAAAAAAAAGTGCAAACACAATATTGCATGACCAAACTGAAATAGCTGTATGCAGTCGATGGTGGTGTTTTTTGTGGGGCAAGAACAAAGGCCTCGCAGAATTATCTACCACTGCATCTCTTCACGTGTAACTGTGGCAAAGAGCAAGTCAATAGGAACTGTGTTACCATGCGGGAAATCAGGTTTATACCATATACTGGTGCATTGTTGTGCCTGCCGTCGTATTATTATGTTTACAAATGTTCACCCAAAACCTATTTAATGTCACTACTTTTCTTTCCTGCTACTCTCTCCTGTACACCAATGACAGACGTGTAAAAAAAAAAGTCTACAATTGGGATATTTGGTCAGTCACTGTAATGACAATAGCTCAAAGTTAACAAAAAGGAATCAACTAGCAAGTGTTCAGACAATCGAAAGACTGTAAAACAACTTCTGAAAAGCTGTTCGACTTCCAAATGTCCTTGGTCCAATATAAAATTCAGTCGGCTGCTCTTACAGAGTCGTTAACCACAGTCCTGTGAAAAAATAGTTTTACTCCTCTACACTATATTATATGATCTAGAGAGGCTAAAATGGGGGAAAAAGGGCTCAAAGACAGCATCCAAGAGAACAGAAAGGAATAAAAAGAAAAGTACAGTACAAACATTCAGGAAATGTAAAGAAGAAGGCACAGATTGTAAGAGTTGAGGCTAGAAGTCGTAGAGGTAGAAGAGGTCACAGAGAGGGACAAAAGAGAGAAAAGAAATGTAAGAAGAAAAAAGGAGACGCGTGATGAAACATCTATCTGTCCTTGGATCCCAGCTTCTCGATCAGGTCCTGCAGAGGAGCGAGCTCTCGCCTGTCGATAAGGTTGAACTCCTACGAGAAAAAGAACAAACATATGATTAATATAGAATCGGTTACTTAGCGATCTCATTTTGTGATTTACACTCATACATAACCAGACTAGCGGTCTGTTCGTGCATTAAATAGGGCTAAAACTGAAACTTTTGCATACCGGCCAAACAGATCCACAGACGACGCCATAAATCACCTGCTACACACAGCCCTGGCCCACCTGGACACTCGGAAGGGGAATTATGTGCGAATGCTGTTTGTGGACTTCAGTTTAGCGTTCAACACCATAACCCCCTCCAGACTCAACAGCGTCTCTACCACCTCAGATGCCTGAGGGACTTGAAGCTCCCTCTCAAGGTGCTCAGGAACTTTTACACCTGCAGCATTGAGAGTGTTATGGCTGGGAGCATCACCACCTGGATGGGCAGCAGCACCCAGCAGGACTTCTTGGCCCTGAGGAGGGTGGTCCGCTCGGCTGAGCGCACCATCAGAACCACCCTCCCCAACCTGCAGGACATTTACACCAAATGATGCAGGTTGAAGGCAGGAAGATTGTGAGTGAGCCCACCCACCCCAGCCACAGACTGTTCTCTCTGCTGCCGTCAGGGCGGCGTTAAAGGCAAACACAGAGAGGATGAGGAGGAGCTTCATCCCTCAGGCAGTCCGCCTGCTGAACCTGAGACAATAGACTCAATAACAATCCAACTGGTCACTTCGCACTTTTCACCTTCTACATATACATGTACATAATCTTATTTTTATTCTTTATTTATTCTATTCCCTTTATGCACTGTTTGTCAATTTGATTTACTTATTGCTGTTATTTCTATCTCTCTCTCTCTTTATATACACACACACACACACACACATATATATACATACATATTTTTTCATTTTTTGTGCGTTTTATTCCTTATTCTTGTTTATCTAATTATTATTGTTTTGGTGTGGAACAGGTGCACAACAAATTTCACTGCACGTTATACCATGTATAACTGTGTTTGTGACCAATAAAAGACCTTGAATCCTTGAACATCTACAGCCTGGCTGCACGTCCCCTTTAAGGACGGTGGTAACACAAACAAGACAAATTGTTGTGGGAAGAGAGTCTCTGCTGGTGTGTGAGAGAAGTAGCAGCATGTTGCTGCAGTCACAGTAAAGTGTTGCTGTAAGGGGTAAGAATGTGACTTTAGTCTGCTGTAAGGTCCCCAGATAAGAATTATATACACTACAAGAGTGTGTGTTGTGTTCTCGGTCACTGTTCATGACTATGTTGTCGTCCTACATTCTTCACAGCAGAGTTGTGTGAAACGATACTTACCACAGATAAATGTTATCAGCAGACACACAGAGTTAGACAAAGTAATTGTAACCATAGCAACGGTGGTCTCTTTTCTGATTTCTTGAATATTTTGGGGTTAACCAGCTACTTTACTGTAATGACAGCAGAGTCCAAAGCTGTACTTGTGTATTTTTGGACAAGCAGTTGTTAAGTTCAGGTGATTGTTATGAGACAATCACACAACTTGTGCGGTTCACCTAAGCAACAACTGAGCAGGTCGTCTGTGATGCTAGATCATGACTTATTGTCAAAAGAATGACACACAAGTATTCAACTGGCATGACTAATGGTGCAAACAGATAGCAGTACATGCATGCTAAGTGTTTTCAGCACACTGTTGATCTGCGAGCACGATGGAACCTTGTTACAGAACTGATTAACAGACTTTAAATTAATTTTTCTTAATGACTCTTATGGAATTGGCGTCAACAAATCAATAAAAATGTGTTTGATTTCCAAACTATCATTCAATTTTGAATTATTAACTAAACACTCTCCGCAGCCAACATGGTCTATCGTTATCATTTTTATTGAGGGAATTTTAAATTAACAACTATCAGGATTGTTTTACTGTCCAACTTTACTGAGCAATTTGGATCAAATCCAACACGCCAACAGTCTCCGTCTTGTGTCAAAATCTCATAAGCCCTTTTTAGACATATAATCGTGAAAATTGAAGGCTTAATCTGCTTGTTCAACTAACAACTTTTTGGCTTTTATGTAAAGGTTTCTGTTATGGAAAAAAACAATGTCGGCTCTGTTCAAACATGCCAGGACTGTTGCAGATGGAGTCTCAGTGTCTGCATATACGGGACGAGGGCATTATGCACAATGTATGAAACATTAGGTTATGTACTCTACGTCCTGGTAACATTTCTTGTTATTCTGTTCTTTACATGAGGCAGAACTGATCTTTCAAGTCAGTGTTGGAGAAATGCCATGCCTTTATAGCAACAGAACCACAGCTAACAAGAGGGTCTCTCTTTAGACTGGATGAGCTAAACGAGGTTCAGCCTTTAAAGCCTCATTTCCAGTCCCAGTTTCATTTAGATTAGGTTATTATTATCTTGTTGGTGCTTTTACCAACATGTCTGTTTGTATTCATATGTGAGTAGTTCTTATTGTCATACTGTAGTGGGATAATCTCACCTGAACAAAGAAAATGAAGTGCTTGAAGGAGGTGTTGAGGTGAGCCTCCTCTTGCAGCTGCATCACAGAGTCGAAATGTTGGTGGTAGATGTGAGCGTAAACCCTGAACAGACGCTTCAGGATGGTTTTGGCCACGGACATGAAATTCTTGGGAAAGGGGACTCCTGTTGGACAGAAGGTGGTGGAAAATACTGATTTCAAGAGAACAACATGTGCCGTTTCAAGGTCTACAATGCCTTTCGGCCAACATCAGTGTGAAACTAGAATTTATTGCACTTGTACTCTTTGCTTACTTGCCTAATTAAAATTCAAGTCCAAGTATGAACAGCTGGTAAAAATGTTCACACAAACACCACACGCACAAAGTTACAAAGCAAAGTTTACACTGGCTGCAGAGTGGAGGTGTAGCGGAGTCAGACAGTTTCAGGACAGCAAGACATTTGTGTTGTGTTTCCTCTGTGGTCCACCGCATTGGGTTTTTGATATAAACAAAATGACAACCAAGTTTGAAGCTGTAACTTTCAGTTTTGATCTGATAGCGTCACATTCTGACACACGAGGATGAACTGTGAAGAACTTTTAACCTTTACGAGACCAAAAGAAACTAGACAAGTTCACATAAACTGACACCAAGTGAAAACAGTTCGCTGCAGGACACAAACAGGCACAACTCCTTGTAAAGGGGTTTTTTGCTTTCAGTCTCCTCTTCAGCATGCAAGACACGCTGCAGCTGGACTGAAGTCAGGTGACTGACTTGGTCAGTCAATAACATCACACTGTCGCTTTGTTCAGAAGCTGTTGGACTGCTGCCCTCCGACGGCTAAGTACACAGCTCAAGATCCTGTGAAAGTACATTTATCTGCTCTTTGGTCTTTGGTTTAAAAAGCACGAAAGACAGACGATGTCACTTTTAATTCTCAAAGGCTAAGAAAAAAGTTCAAGAAAAGAGAACGGTCGGTACTGTGTGTGAAAAGACAACATCAAAATCAAATAAACGGGACATATGTAGTTGTTTGGTCTGCTGGAGAACAAATAGCCTGTTTGGTTCTCTCTCCCTCTTAGTAACACACTTCCACAGCCATGAAACTGTGACCCAAATCACCACAAGATCTTTAACTGATCAATGAAAACTCACCAATCTTGGAGGGGAAAAGTGTCTCATCATCCAGTTGATCCTGCACCCAGGTCATCAAATAGTCAATGTACTTGGGCGCGGAGCACTTGATAGGCTTTTTAATATTGGTGCCATCAGCCCAGTGATACTCATATCTACAGAGAAAGAAAACAATTAATTGGCAGTGCTCATGTTAAACACTTGATTGAGTAGACATGGCAGACCTACAGATAAGAACATAAAAGCTCTAAATCGAACAAGCATTCGTCATGGCATGAAAACATCACTGGGAAACAGATAAGCTAAAAAAAGAACAGAAGAGGGAAATGTAAAAAGCATCAGGACTCATATTCTTAATGGCGGCTATGTCAACAGGAAGCGAGCCCCCGTCTCTTCCTCCTGATTACAGGCTGAACATCGACAGTGTTGGCCGGAGAGCATAGAGGAAGTGCAAGATCTAGATTCTAACTAAACAACTGCTACAGTGACCCCATGCAAAGCTTAATTCCTGTTTTCCTCATGTGACATTCAGATGACATATTCCAATTTAAACTACTTTAACTGTCTCAACTGTTAAATTCTAAATCCATAGCAGGGCTCCTTGAGCATTGTAGTGTCCCAGTTCTGATCATAAAATCAAGTAATGTGTCACAAACAGGACTACTTGTGAGACATATGAGAAATATGTGAAAAAGATATGAGAAAGTGTACACGCCATCAAGCTCAGTTCACAAGGCTTCAATTCACACACATTTAGAGTCTGAACCAAAACAAGAATTAACAGCGTCTGCTGAGATTTACTTCTCTGTCCGGGAGTGTAATTGCTTCCTTTCATTTCATACATGCTTGAAAACATAAATTTAGTTGTGTTTTAAATCCCCCCACAAGTTTCTTCTTCAGCAAAAACATTCATTTTGGTTTTAAACACTACGCCAGACAAAGGCAGATGCTTCTTCAGAAAACTGATAAACTGCTTTCTTCCCCCAGTGTGAGAATGTGCCTTCACTGTGTTATAAAAAGTATGTTACTTAAAGAAGACAAGCTTCGTGTACAATATCTTTTGTCTCTGTTAACTCTTCTCAAGTTGCTTCCTTCTTAAAATTCTATAAAACACATGTAGTGGCCTTTTTAATCAATCATTTAATAATAAACTTGCTAAATAGAATTTTTTATCTTTTACACCTGCACTTTTCTTAGTGTGTTAAATAGTCTTCTGTGGAAATTTAGACGCTGCACGCATAGAAGGAACAAAGTTTGTGGTTACCTCGGTCCTGCAGACATCACAGAGCAGCTCGTCTCAGTGCAGAATTCAGTGATGGTGCCGTACAGCATGTTGATCTGGTTGAAGAAATCCACCGCTGAAGGAAAGGGCAAATTAGCATTTATGTTCTCTAGAAATGATCCTAATTACAATATTTAAGTAATACTTTTCAGCTGAATAGAACCTGCACATTACTATGCATTATACAGTTATATTACATCATACATTGTGACTTTAAAAATTGCAGCTCCTGTATTTAGACACAGGATAACTTGCTTTTTAACGTGCATTCATATTTAAAACATACAATGCTCAATCTCTACACAAGGATTATTTGTGTTTAATCCTAACATTGGTTAAAAGAAAAAAGGAATTGTTATTTGTATACTAGGCGTGTGGGTTTATTGTATTAATTCACATACTGTTGACAGCAATCCATTCATTGAGATCCTCTCCCTCTGGCAGCATGACAGCCTGTCTCAGGTTGCCGCTGCCCAGCGTTGCCTCGGCGTGTTTCAGCAGCTCATACTGGTGGGAGCCTTCTGGGATGTTCTTCTTCGGCTTGAAGGTTTTAGACGAGCGATTGCCACTGTAAAGAAATAAACGTGGAGCTAAGCAACTGTGTGTACACAAGTGAAACCGGCGCCTCCTGTGTGTCTATGTGCTTTCTAGCTTGTCGTTGTGGCCATGTGACACAGGCCCTATAACACTGTAAGATGTTTTGATCTCAAGTGTATGTGTTATTGATCTGCTGTGCTGCGATGTCCATCTTGGAAGAGGGATCCCTGCTCAGCTGTTATTCCTGACTTTACATCCATTTAGTTTTCAAGTTAAGGGGTGTTTTTGCAGTTCACACTTATTAAAATCAAGAGTGTAAGGACAAAGCGTGATGTACGTTGCAGTAATTACAAAGTCCCTTGAGGTAAATTTGTGATGTGTGACACTGGGCTGTAAGGAATAAACCTGCCTTGACAGTGACACTTTTAAAAGGCCTGTGTGGGAGCAGACGGCTCTCTGGGGCCTGAACACATGACGGTCCTTCCTGTCTGGTTTGTGCAATCAGCAGCTGCAGGCTGCAGGGTGAACGTCTATGAACTTAGAGTCATGATGTGTAATCACTGCCATATTTGTCATGTCACCTTTCAAAGCGAAAATACTTGTTTAGACTTGTTTTCAGTGTGACTCTCTACAAAGCGTGTCGGTATCAGCAGGTCACAGTGGTTGCCCACTTAGTGACAGTATCACAGTGCTGCTGTAAACAACGGAAGTGTTAATAAACCACCACTGCACGACATCTGGTAACCCCCGACAGAAGAGACAAGACAGCAGAGGCGTGGGTGATGACGAAGGTTAGCATGGCTAGTCTTATCTGAACAGATGGAGGAGTGAAGCTAAGTTGGCTAACCAACCGTGAGCTATCATCCGGCTAGCCAAGTTAGCAACTCACTAGTTAAAAAAGTTGCGAGGGCTCGGAAACTATAAATAAACACAAGCTCGCAGATAACGCTACGTCGACGACTGGTAATCCCGTGTAAGATAAAGTCGGTTTAAGTGTAACCTACACTTCTCCGGGACGGCAGTGCGGTTAGCTGACTAGTTTTCTGTAACGGTGTCTTATTTTAACACCACTTACTTCCCTTGATGGAACTTCGCAGAAGCGCAGCTAACGTTAACCGCAAGCTCCGGCTCTTAGTGGCCTTCATGAAAACTAACTTTACTTACAACAAGAAGCTCATCTTGGCGCTGCAGTCGTCGAAGAGCCTCGATTAAAACCCCTGAGTCTAGTTTGGTAAACAGAAATGTGTCCTAGAATTACACGCTAACCACTTGTCAGCGCTGCCTGCTAACAGCGACGCTCCGGCTAACTGCACCCACTGAGGCTCTTCCTCTGTCGGCGGACTGCAGCGGCTCAGCCCGCAGACTGTCGCCCCCTGCAGGCCACATGTAGGTACTACAGCCCGGCCACGCTCCTGAAGTTCTCAAGGGGAGGACTGATGTCATTTAGGCGTTTCTCGTGTGCTCTTTAAAAAACACAAAAACAAAAAAAACCCATAAAACTACAAAGCTTGCTCACAGGGAATCCTTGGATATGTTGGGTTTCCATGCATACTTTTGTAAAGTAATAACTTTGGCTCTGAATTAGTTAGGCTCATCTTCCTAATTAATAACACTGTGAGGTCTCTTGCCTTTATATTTGTTATTGTCAGGAAAAGATGTATTTAACCAAATGTTTGTAGGGTTTAAATCTATATTGTGTAGAACATTTGCGTAAAATCACATCATAAATAACACTGTAGGGTCTTAACTTCAATATTTAAACCTGTTAAATAGTCTTATGTTGTTTTTTGTTTGTTTGTTTGTTTTACTGGAAAGCACTTGGCTGCTGCTGTAAAAGGGCTTCATAAAGTAGTTTTGCTGGAAATACAGCATCTCTTAACACAGTTTGCTTCTCTATAGCTCTTCTTAAACAATCAATGTTTGCTCCATTCCACCCGACAACAAAAATGTAAAACTGTGTTCTCTGTTCCAGATCAATCAACAAAATATCACACTGTTCTCTTACAGCTCTTCGTGTGTCATGTTTACACTGGTCTTTTCTCCCAATAATAGGTTTTGACTGAATTAACAGAAACGTGGGTACATTATCCTCCGTGTCACGTCTGTACATATGTCAATTCATCAGCTCATGTATATCCATATGTTTACTCATTATGTCCTATCTGTACATACCCATGTGTTAACTCACCATGTCATAGCTGCACTTAGGGATGCATATTACTGAATTGTTGTTATTTTTTTTGACTTTCTATATTTTTGGATTCTGCTATGGCATGTAAATTTCTCACAATGGGGGATCAATAATGTATTATTCTATTCTATTCTATTCTATTCTATTCATATGTAAATTTACTATGGCTCTCTTGGGCCTTGACAATATGTAAATTCATCCTGCCTTGTTTACTGTCTGTAGGAAACCTTTATTAGTCTCCTTTTTTTTCCTTTTTTTTAAACCCTAGTGCACTTTTGTAGTTCTTGTCCAGCTCTTTCATGCCTCATTTGTACCCAGCTGCTGTAACATAATAATTTCCTTGGTGTGGGATCAATAAAATGTATCTTATCTGATGTGCTATGAGTTATTTTGTAACAAAGCTGTTTCATTGTAAGAGCATCTCAGTCTAAATTTCTCTTTATAGACTGGTAGCAACTCCATAAATGAGCAGTTACCAGCAAGTGGTGGAAAGCAAAGCTGAATTAACAACTGAGCAAAATCACAGAATTATTGTAGGCCAATTAGCTTTAGATCATTTTAATACTTACAAAGAATTCAAGGTTGTTATCTAATCTGCACTACAAGTGTACATTAACTATTGTAGGTAGGACTTAAGTGTTTGTAGTTTCTGTTTTGCTCACATAATGGCTAAATATAGTTGCGTTTTAACAAATTACCGAAAGTATTAGGCCTTGGGCTGTTTTTAGTCCGGTATGTTCTATGTATATAATTGAAATCTGGTGGCTACAAGGTAAAGTTGAAAGTGAGCATCGGTCGTGGCGCAATGGCAAATATTTGCCTTTACAGTTTAATTGGGCCTTCATGGAAAATTACTGCATTTAATCAAGTAGTTTGTTGGAGTACAGTTCTGATGTAATTGTATATAAATGAGTAGCTACATTTATGCTATGTGATATTTGTACTTCACTATATCTCAATGACAAATACTTTACATTTTATGCCGTAGTATTTGTTATTTTGTAATAGCATACATTAAAAAAATGATGGTGAGCACATAAATTGCAAAGCCTTGTAATAAAGTACATTAAACCTCCAAATAGTATTTGTAAAGTAATTAAAAAGTTGCTGTACCGCAACCAACTAAATGCAGCTTATCTGTTAATGATTCATTAAGCAGAATAATCTCAAATAATAAAGCTCTGACTGGGACAATTCTACCTGAAGGAGTATTTTTTTTAAACTTTTGGTTCCCTAAAGTGTATTTTGTTGACAGTATTTCTGTAGTTTTGCTTTTAGTTATACTTGATTTATTTACTTTAGTTATAAATTAGAATCTGATCTACTAATTCTTCACTACAACAAGAATTTAGAGGAAAACTTTGTACTTTTTACTCAACTGTATTTGTAACCCTGTAGATAAATTTAAGGGAAAACAAACTATGGTGGGTGTAGCGGCAATCTACCTACAAAAAATGCCACTTGAGGGATTTTGAAGGCATTTCCAACTTGTGATGGTGCATAAAAACAAGGTCCGCCATGGACGTGTGTTTAACACTTTATTTAACTTGCAAATCTTAAAAAGACATCTACAAAAGGTCGGGTGCTGAACGACCTGAAATGAACTCCTATACACAGAAAACAAAAATACTGTGACACCCATAAAAAGACGGCCACCCACACAGGCACGGTTAAAAAACTGTGTGGCTCAGATCCCTCACACTGATCACCTGTGTCTCCTTGATCAAGCCTCTGCCTGGCTGATTGCTACCTATTCCCACAGGTGTGCAGGTAACCCTAGCAACCAAGTGCCTCAAAGACACACACACAAGCAGCATAAATCTAAACTGGCAACAACAGTGGGCGAATAACATGCAGAGTACTGTTATGAAGTATGTAGAACAGTATATCTACAGTCGTTAACATTAACTGTACCAACTAAATGCTGCTTCTGTGTTAATATATTGTTACTAGTAATCCCATAATATGTCATAATATAACTGTCAGGAGTCATTCTCCCCCTTAAAAGAGCACCTTTGATTGCTTTTCATGCACTTTTCCTTAAATTTTGAATACAGGACCTGATTGTCTATTTAGGTTTTTTTTTGTTTTTTAAAAATTATTATTAGTAATTTTGCTTCAGAGTAAAGTTTCCACATGCATTTATTTAATAAGGCTACTTTACTCTACTCCTAGTATAGTTCATTAGTAGTAGTAGTGTTGCACTTTTTGGTGCACTACTTTATATTTACAAGCATTTATTTGGTAATTGAACTACACGTCCTTTGGAACATGGTATGAACCAGTCAATCTACTTTTACTTTAATATTTTTTGCTGATTATACTTCTGTACTTTTGTGCTCAGTTTAGAAATCTGTACTTGTTTCCCAGCAGATAGACGGAGCCACCAGCTGTTTAGTGTGTGTGTGTGTGTGTGTGTGTGAGCTTCTCGTTTTGTCGGAAAATTACAGGCTGTGTGTGCAGCAGAGGTGTGGCGGCAGATAGCAGTGACGCAGCGCCGTGCGTAAAAGGAGGCCGGGCTTTAAAAGCTCTCTGCCCTCTTCCTCCTCCACTGACTCTCTGTCAGACCGGGCGCTGGTTTGTTTCGTAACCGGCGGTGGCGTCTCCTCTTCTCCTCCTCCTCCTCCTCTCAGCCGGTCAGCCATGGCAGCGGTCAGGACTCTCAGGAAACTGTGCCAACACTCCCAGCACCAAGTCTGTAAACTGCACACGTCCGCCTCGAGGTGAGTCCATCATGTATCTGCTGCGATCTGAGTGAATGTAGGAACAATTTTACGACATGTGCGGCAGGTTTGTTTCCAACATGACCAGCCGGCACCTTTTCTTTCCTGTGCGCTTCCTCAGATGTAGTTTTTTTCCGCTATATGGATGAGGTGGTAGGTTTTATTCTAGGAGGGTTTGATTAATTTAATTGTACTAAATGTCCGCGGCAGTATGAGAGTCTGCGCCCCCAGCGTTTTGCCGGTAACATTGCAGCGGTTGGCTGGCTGATGAAATCGGCCTGAGCGCTTGCACCCTGTGGCTTGAGGAGCCAGGTTTCGCCTGGAGCCCGAGGTGCAGTCCTGCAAGGAGGGAAAAAGACATGGATGTGCATTTGAACACTCAGTCCTGGATGGTACACGATGGTTCAAAATAGAAAAGAAAAAAAAAAAAAACTTGCTGCAGGCAACCAATCAGTCAAGACACATGGAAATTTGGCATGTGTGCAGGTATTTATTGGGAACGTGCTGAGTACAGCATGATCCCAGTGACTGACAGACTAATGTTGCACACACGCCTTGAAAACTTAAATCTCGTGGCTCCTGCACATGATCTGATCCACCAAGGCACAAGATTGATGATTAAAACCCGTGTCACGCACAAGTCACCTTACATCCCAGCACTAAACTAGATCTTGTTGAGTCACGTCAATTTGGTGAACAGTAATTAGAATTATATAGGTGTGGCTCATTTCTGCAAACTGAGCTGCAAACAGAACAAGAAAAAAAGTCTGAATCAACTGAATGCAGCTGCAGCTACATACAAAAGAGACAACTTTGCTCTGTGTTGGGTCTCACTTTGCATTAGCTGTTGATGCAGCCATGCATTTGAAAAGAGCTTCTTCCTCAGTAGCAGAGCTTTGTATTTAAATGTATGTGACGAGCAGTTTGCTGCCCTGCAAACTCGACACATTTCTTTTGGGACCTGGTACACTGGCCCCATGGTCTCACCTCATTCTGCCCCGTTTCTGTGAGGTTTAATTAGTTCTGGCAGAACAACAGTGACGGTTACATCACTCTCAATGGCTCATTACTCTTCAGTTATTAGCAACCGATCTCTGTTTGTTATATAATGCAGAAGCGTCTTTGCGCCTTTGATTTTTGGACAAAGCAGTAGGGCAACTTCATAAATACTGCGCAGAGTTTTAACCCTTGTTGCAGGTTTAAAGAGAGAAAAAAAAGCTGCTCTCGATTGCTTGTGTGTACCAATTTATTGCAGCTCTGTGATTTAAAGTACTGTAACAGTGCCAGTGCTCATGAAGCATCTGGCTCAGTCAGGTGGAGACATGCTGCGTCTAATTATAGAGGACCGATTTAGGTGCCGGTCCAGGCTTCATGGGTCAGAGATTACAGGTTTCTGGTGTCCTCTTCAGCAGCAGTTAAACGGATCATGTACAGTTAATAAGGGAGTTGCACACTAAAGATAAGTCAACTTGAAAGAATGTTGTCAGCTTAGTTTTTATAGTTTAACCGCTTTTTTGTGGTTTACGATCTGATTAACGAAGAATTTTTTCCAGAACCTGTGCAAACTTGTTTTTGAGTTTGCACATTGTGAACAAGTACACGGTTCGTTTAAGGCACTTTGCAAACTGTGCTGAGTATTGATTTCTTGCCCTCTGACCTCACGGCCTTTCTGACTCTCAGGCAGGAGGCGGTGGTCATCTCAGGAAAGAAACTTGCACGGCAGATTCGCGAGGAGGCCCGGGTCGACGTGGAGAAATGGGTTTTAGCCGGACACAAGAGACCCCATCTGAGCGTGGTCCTCGTTGGAGACAACCCAGCCAGTCACTCCTACGTCCTGAACAAGACACGGGCTGCAGCCGATGTCGGTAAGAGATAAAACGCAGCTGACCTACATTGTAGCAGCGAAAGGGCGAGTATTTGTTTGTGTGTTGAGTTGTCTTCTCACTTCGACCTCCCACAGGAATCTCAAGCGAGACGATTCTCAAGCATTCGGACATCAGCGAAGAGGAGTTGCTGGACTTGATCTACAAGCTCAACGCAGACCACCGCGTGGACGGCCTGCTGGTCCAGCTGCCTCTGCCAGGTACAGAAAAACTGTCAAAGTGAGACGAGTTGAATGAGTGCAGAGAATCCTGCACCTGTAGACAGGTTTTGATGTCAGCCAAGATGGAAATAACTGAGTGCAAGTATCAGTTGGCAGCAAATACTTTAAAGGACAAAACTGCCCACCTTCATGCTGTCTCTGTGAGGATTCTTTGTTGTTGAAGGCGAAACAGCGATATGTAGTTTATTAAGTTGTGAACTTTTGCACACTGTTTTGCTTCACTTTTCCTGACTCTAACTCCTCTTTGTTCTCCGACAGAACACATCGATGAACGTACGATCTGCAATGCAGTTTCCCCAACGAAGGACGTCGACGGCTTCCACGTAGTCAACGTGGGTCGCATGTGCCTGGATCAGTCCACCATGCTTCCTGCCACTCCCTGGGGAGTCTGGGAAATTATAAACCGCACAGGTACCAGGAGTGACTTCTTGCTTCCTCTCAGGGTTGAGAAGCTGCTAAACTAAATGTTTAAGTTAACTTTCCCATCTTTTATCTTGCAGGTATTCCTACTCTTGGGAAGAACGTTGTTGTTGCGGGACGCTCCAAGAATGTGGGAATGCCCATCGCCATGTTGCTGCACACAGACGGCCGTCACGAGAGGCCCGGAGGTGAGTTATGATGTCAGGGTTCATTATTATGTGATATGTAAAAGATTTCAAGTGAGTATATTAACGCTTCTGTCCTGCTGCAGGTGATGCCACAGTCACCATTTCTCACCGTTACACTCCAAAGGATCAACTTCGCCAACACACTAAAATCGCTGATATCATCGTGGCTGCTGCAGGTTTGTTCAGCTGTGTCTGACTGTAACTGAGCTGTTGAGTGGATTAAGTTTTCTCGGTTGTCTAACTGTGTGTTTCTCAACTGTCAGGGATTCCAAACCTGATTACCGCGGACATGATCAAAGAGGGAGCAGCGGTGATTGATGTCGGAATAAACAGAGTGCAGGACCCGGTCACTGGGAAGAACAGACTGGTGGGAGACGTGGATTTTGAAGGTAAAGCTGGAGAACGAATGTGATCATGTTTTCTGTGGGGATTCGCTTTGTGTCTCGGGGCGTCTGTAACATCATACCTTTGACCGTCCACATTCAGGTGTGAGACAGAAGGCGGGATTCATCACCCCGGTGCCAGGAGGCGTTGGACCCATGACTGTGGCGATGCTCATGAAGAACACTATCAAAGCAGCCAAGAACGTCCTGCTGTTCCCCCCAGAGAGGATCCGCATGGCCGCTGCGTCCTAATGGGTCCCAGCAGGTCCCACCAACAGCGACACATTCCTCCCCAACACCACCACCTCCGCATTTTGTACTCGGAGCAACCTGATGAGCTCCCGTTGCACACTGACTGGAAAGATGAGAGCTTTACGGCTCTCTTTCTGCTGACATCTTTAACCTTTCCTAACTTCAAGTCTGGCCATGTTTAGACTGTTACATTCACTCATGCAGCTGCATGTTTTCTGTACTGGGGTTTTCAGTATTTATCATTTGCAATGTTCTTCTTTGGGGTTTTACGGGACTCTTAAGCGATTGTTTTATTTATTGCTACAGTGACACAGTATTTAAACATAACTGAGGACAGGTGACAGTATTTAACTTGAAGCTGATGAGCAGCTGAAGCAGAGAGACTGAGGCCTGTCTGTTGGTTTTCTTTCAGTTTAGTTTAGCCTTATGTACCAAGAGTGATAAGGGCTAACACCATCAGGAACAACTACGTTTATCAGTTTACAAGCTTTAAAGATTCACAATTGCCTTTGTAAAAACTTTGAAATAAAGATGATGAATATGTTCTCACATTGAAGTTTTCTGTGCACACAAATTCTGTCAAATCATGTGAAAACACGGTTAAGGGATAAAAACATGAAATGATAGCTCACCTGGTTGAGCTGGTGTCTCATGTATGGGGGCTACAGTCCCCGATGCAGTGGTCATGGGTTCCAGTCCTGCTCATGGCCCTTTGCTGCAGGTCCTTCCCCCATTCTTCTCCCCCGACTTTCCTGTCTTTCTCTGTCCTATCTAATAAAGCCAAAAGGCAAAAAAAAAAAAAAGTCTTTAAAAAACATGAAATGTGACCTGAATATGTGACACATTTGAAGCTCTTTGCACACACAAAAGTTAGATTCTCCCAAAGAGGCCTTCTGCTGATACAATATACTTTCTATACCACCTTTAAAACTGGAGTTACAGGGTGCTTTATGAAAAGAAGAGGTCATTAAAACTTAAAAGAAAGATGTCCAGGGTCATGGGGGGCTGGAGTCTATCCCAGCTGACTCAGGGTGAAGTCAGGGGACACCCTGGACAGGTCACCAGTCTATCACAAGGCTAAAAAAAAAAGAAAAAGACATTATAAAGTAATATACAACCAGGTCTAAACTTATGTTTTCCCTCCTTCAAGTATTTGTGAGCAGTCTTGCTGCTGAGTTGACCTGGTGGCCTTCATTCTTTTGTTGCATTTGACCTGATAAAAAAAAATAAATGGGCCCTTTTCATTATTTTTCCTGCTTTATTTTTTTCTTTTTAGTTCTCTTCTTGTAAATATGTCTCTAGGGATAATCTACCTTAAGTTTGTAGGTTTGTTTAAATCTCCTTTCTGTTCAAGGTCTTTTGTGTGAGTAGATTCCACCATGTTGACGTTAAATGCACAAAAAAATGAATTAAAAAACTAAAAAAGTTCAAAAATAAATTATTGCTGTTAAAGCAAGGATGAAAATTTGCTGGACGTTTATTGTACATGACTTTTTGTTTTTGTTTTGTGTACTAACCACCTAAATGGGCCACCGTCTCTGACTGAATGGACCGATTCCTCATAGATTCAACGATTTTCAATATAAAAATGATTCGCTTTTTCATTATGATCCCTGTTGATTGAGCTGGTAGTTCCAAATCTTGCAGGTTTGTGGACTTTCAAAGTAAATACGAATCTATTTGTGATCCCTTATTACCTGGTATGACATTAGTGAGGATGAGTGGTGCAAAATAATGATTTTATCCTTGCCTTAACACACACACACACACACAAAAGCTGTCACAAAACAGACGTGTATTTCTTTTGAGAGCCTCTTAGGATTAAACTACACAGTATAAACAAAAATCGACACTGTGATCATTCTGCTCAAGCACTTTAGCTTTTCATACACTTTTCTAATAAAACTTCACATTTCGAAGATTGTTACCGCTAACAGTAAATGCATAAAGTTGCATTTGTTGTTCTATTATTTTTTATATTTATAATAAATAATTATTTTATCATATTAAGTCTACGTTGTTCCCATCACTGAGGATACTGGAAGGAACTAGGAACCTTTGTCATGTCACGGCGGCGGCGACGGAAGGAAATCAAAGACGAGCACACTTCCGTAAACGAAAACGAGTTTTTTGGATTTGCTGTTCCACCGTAATTTTTTGTACTTTTTGTGATATTTGAACAGTTTTTCTGTAGCTATGGATCGCAGCAGGTCGCCGGAAAGAGCCGGCAGAGACAAAAAACACGAGAAGAAGAAAAAGCGGAGGCGATCCTCGTCCTCTTCTTCCTCCTCTTCTTCTTCATCGTCGTCTTCTTCGTCCAGCAGCAGGAGTCACAGCAGAGCGACTAAAAAAAAAGCTTCACACAAGAGCAGAGGTGAGGACTTTTCTTTCTAAGTTTGAAATAAAACAAGGAGCATTTTGACGGAGAACAAAGTCTCGTCTCCTGAGAGGACGACACTGAAGTGAGCTTCTGGTTGAAGAGTTAAGGGAGAAGTTAAGGGAAACTCAACCTTCAGCACTGAACGATTTATTCTGTTTTTCAGCATTTTAATGAGTAAAGTCGTGTTAGACAGTTTAGATAAACCCTTAATGCTGCCAGAAACATTTCAAACATGTGAAATGCTGCAAAAAAGGGAGATTTTATAGCTTATTTTAGCGTTTGACCACATTAGACCAGATTTAGATCAAAACCCACTATTTATAGACTGCTGGCCTAGATTGTCCCAGAGAGGCAAAAGACTCTTTGCTTCCTGACTGTGATCCAGAGAATGGAGCAGAACATGGCCAACTACAATCTCTTATTGGTTAAACTTGTATTGCAAAGCGATTTCACTGTTGTTGTTTTATTTACATATATGCAGACCTTATCAGCCCAAATCTTAAACTACTATACATAGACTGGTCAGATCTGGACTAGAATGGCTCGGGAGGCTGAAGAGTCCTCAGAACTGGTCCAAATCAAAACCCACTATATATACACTGGATAACTCTGGACTAGATTATAGTTTTAGGGTGTAAAACATTTACTCTATTTGTGAAAATACAAAAAAAAGGCAGATTTCAATGCTTTTTTTGTTTTTGTTTTTTGTTTTTTTTGCATACAAACCACTACAAACCAGGTCCAGATCAGCAACCACTGGTCAAATCTATATTGACTAGATTATTCCAGAGAGGCCAATGATTCTTTAAAACACAGCCTCTAACTTGTAAAACCTTTGTTTCAAAATTGAAAACGCATAAAACTGGGATATTACTGCTTTTTTTTTAGGGATCTGGACCACATTAAACCAGGTCCAGATTTAAAACCACTGTGCGTAGATGGATGATTTAGAATGTAAAACAACTGAGAAAAGGTTGCTCAGCAGTTAAGTGTCCCTTAACTTTGCCCTTATCTGCTGAATTAGGGGTTTTGAATTGGAAGCTAACTTCGTCTTTCAGAGGTTTGTTGAACATCGTCTCCGTTTTCCCCTCAGATGAGAAAATACACCAAAAGAAGCGCAGAAGACACTCCTCTTCTTCATCATCCAGCTCTTCCTCCTCCTCGTCATCTTCATCCTCGTCGAGCGATGAGAAGACAAAGAAGAAGAAAAGCAAAGCCAAGAAGAAGAAGCTGAAGAAGAAGAAGGCGAAGCTGAAGAAACAGAAGAAAAAAGAGAAAAAGAAGAAGCTGAAGAAGAAGGAAAAGGAAAAGAAGAAGGCAGAGGCGCAGCTGCCTGCTGGTCCGGCTGAAAAACCTCCGTCCTACCTGGAGGTGTGGCAGAGTGATGAGGGGGCCGTGGAGCTCGGCCCTGGTGGGTCCTCACATAGCATGGTTACATTTTACACATAAAGCATTTTATGGTGATCGAAGTGATTTTAAAGCATCAGAATCTGAGTGTTTTTAAAATTAGAATGACAGTTCTGATGTTAAATCTGATGTTAAACCATCAAATAGCTGATTAAATAATCGGTCCGTTTTGATACTTGATTTATTTTTTAGGCAAAAATAATCAGCTGTTTTTGCTCCCTGCTTTTCAAATGTGACAATTTGCTGCTTCTCTGTGTTTTATGTCACCGTATCTTGAATGTCTTTGAGTTTTGCACACTTTGCTGGTTGGACAAAACAAGAAGTTTCAATTCATGAAAATTAAGATGCATTTGATATTTCTAATATTATGTAGTCAGAAAAGTTACGTGATAATCCAAACAAGCATTAGCTGCAGTCCTAACTTGTACAGTTTGGTGTTTCGCCCACCTGAACAGATAAAAAAGTCTGTGATACATTACATTTTATATCAGGTGAAGTCATCGTTATTTATACGCCGCATTTAAAACGATCCTTCCATTGAGCCAAAGTGCTTTTCTGTACAGAAATAAGACGGGTGTTGTTAACTTACCTAACAAGTTTTAAAATTAGAGTGAAGACCCTACAGCAGGGGTGTCGACATCCGGTCCGGAACTGCGGTCCTCGAGGGCCGCAGTCCTGCATGTTTTAGACGTTTCCCTCTTCCAACACACCTGATTCAAATGATCAGGATGGTTATCAGGCTTCTGCAGAGCTTGATGATGAGCTGATCATTTGAATCAGGTGTGTTGGAAGAGGGAAACATCTAAAACATGCAGGATTGCGGCCCTCGAGGACCGCAGTTCGACACCCCTGCCCTACAGTGTTATTTATTATGTTAACTGAGTAATTTAAATATTGTGGTTAAAACTCCACAGAATTACATAAAATACCAATTTACCTGACTGAATAGGTCCCTGCAATATTAATCATGTAAATTAACCCGACTAACTTAAATGTTAAGACCCTACAAAATTAGACAACCCAACAAATCTAGTGGTTCCCCGTCAACAAGCATTTTGACAACATATTATAATATATCCATACATGATGGGACAGGTTTCATGGACTTACCAGATTTAATACTTGTCAAACTATTTTCTACAAAAATGACCATAAAGCTGTCCTGTGCACTTATTTTCAGCAGAGACAGAAAAACTGCTTCAGTATAAAAAGCATGGCAAAATCTTAAACTCATATTTTTCACACTTAGCCCATTTCTGTATCCGTTACAACTACGATGGCTCAGGAGCTGAATTTCCAAATAACTATTTGATATCCTGCGTCCCTCTGCAGTCATGACGGATGAGCAGAAGGCCCGACTCTCCACCAAGAGGCCTCTAACCAAGGAGGAGTACGAGGCCAGGCAGAGCGTGATCCGCAGGGTGGTGGACCCTGAAACAGGACGGACCAGGTACGACTGTAGTTTACATTACAGGTGGGTTTAAAGAAGCAATTTGTCCACTCTGTTGAGATTCATGTTTTGTTTTGTTTTTCTCTTCCAGGCTGGTGAGAGGAGAAGGAGAGATCATAGAGGAGATAGTCAGCCGGGAGAAACACAAGGAGATCAACAAGGTAAAGGAGAAAGTTTTGGCTGTAACTTGGTGTAATGGACATACTTTTGGCACCTCGTTAACACACTTTAATCCCACAGCAATCTACCAAGGGAGACGGCAACGCCTTCCAGAGGAAACTGGGAATCAACAGGTAGAAGACTTTTACAGTCTGGCTGCAGCTTTGCTAAACTGAAACCATCTTCTTCAGAGTGAGTTCACCCAGACTGAAGCTGAAACCTTCTCTGAATATTTAACAAGATGCATTTTTCATAATGCAGATTTGTCTGTGATCGAACTGTGCAGTAGTGATCGGAACATGTGTCTCTCCGAGGAGACGTGAAGAGAAACAGATGAGTTATGGGTTTAAAATGTTAAGTCAGCTGATGCAGCAGCTCATGACGTGCCAAAGTGTATGTTTACACTGATTTATGCACGTTTGTTTTGCCTGTTTAAAAAGCATATCAGTGTGTAAAGTTAAACAGCGATACTTTAATGAGTCATGAACTCAAACATTCAACTGTTTGCATCATGTCTGCCTAATGTAAGAGGCTGATCTAAGTGTTCAGTATCTTTATCGATGTTGTCTCATGTTTTGTTTCATTTCTCTGAATAAGTGTGAATTTGTGTGAACTACTGCCAGAAAAATAAATTTTGTGTCCTGGATTTCAGTCATTCAAGAAAGTGTTGTGTAGTTAAGCTGAGAAGAGGGGGAGTCGCCTGCACACTTACTTCACATCGCAAAATTTTATATCGACTAAAAAAAAAAAAAAACATGATCCCACGGTTTTAAACAATGAAAACCATATTCATACATCATTAACCCTCATAGACTGAAGGCCTGTATGCTGCCAGATGGGATAAACATCTTTAAAAAAAACTGTTCAATATGTTTCAGAGAGGCTGCAAGGTGGCTCGGTGGTTAGCACTGTTGCCTCGCAGCTAGAAGGTCCCGGTGAGGACACTCAGGAGCTTTCTGCATGGAGTTTGCATGTTCTTCCACAGTCCAAAAACACGTTGAGGTTAATTGGTGATTCTAAATTGTCTGTAGGTGTGAATGTGAGTGTGCTTGGTTGTCTGTCTCTATAAGTGTAGCCCTGTGATAGACTGGTGACCTGTCCAGGGTGTCCCCTGCCTTCACCCTAAGTCAGCTGGCATAGAGTCCAGCCCCCCACGACCCTAGTGAGGATTAAGAGGTGTATAGATAATGGATGGATGTTTCAGAGAAAACGTTGCAAAGAGATACTGTTTAAAAGCTGATCGATGAAGATTCAAATGGTGATAACATTTTGTCAGTGAATCATTTCTCTTCTCTCTGTGATGTGCATCCAACTACTTTCCTTCCTCTAATTGTGGTATAAGTGTGAAAAAAGGCCAAAATTACTTAGTTGTTCTTTATATATTCTTTATACACTGTACATAAAAACACAAGGGAATGGATAAAATGACATTATCCAAAACCTACAAGATACACACCCTGTACAATTAAAATATTTTCCAAGCATGATTCACCAATTTCTGGTTTATATACACAACCTATAAATGCTAACCGTTGATGAAACAGTCGTGACATTGCATTAACCCGGAGAGCAGAGCTTGGGACGGCGATGGATTGCCTAATGTTGGTGAAATATGTCAAACAAATTTTATCCTTTTGCATTTGTCCTTTACAGGTAAACAAAGCTTCTTTTTTTTTTTTAATTATTTTTTTTAAGAAAATATGGCCTCTTCCTATTTCCACAGTAAAGTCAACAGTCTATCCTTCTCCGTGAAGTCGGCTCGGGTGTGAGCAGCGTTCATTCTAGGCCTTGCAAACACAATGGTCAATGTAAGGCAGAAAAAAAGGAAGTGTAAGGCCTCTGGTAATGTGTGTGTCAGTAGCAGAATCGAAGCGATTGTCTGCCCAGAGGTATCCAAACTTCACAGATCACCGCACCGCTTCATCTTTACATTCTCTGGATTTCGATATCCAGCCAATTCAGATCAGGGGATATGGTTCAGTAGTTGCCAGTGTAACATGAGTGCTTGTTTTCCAGCATTGCCTGTCTTTTTTTTTTTTTTTTTGTCTCGTTTCTATGAATGTACAAACAGCCATTCTTCACCCAGCAGCTCTCGGAGGAGCTACGGGTTCAAACCGAATCTTGACAGTCAAAATGCAGAGGGACAGTAGTAAAGTGTTTCTAATTTACACCCTCCTTCACCAGGATGACAAGAAACTACCCTGATTAAGACGTAACAGTTGCTCTGAACGAGGATGTTTTTCTAACCTCAGTGAAATGTGCAGTGGACAAAATATCAGAAACACATCTCAGCATGACACAATACAACTCAACAGCACCACAAACTCCAGAATGAGCGTTCAGTTGAATCAACGTTTATCTAAAGAGTTCCAACACAAACTGAACATTATATCCTTCATCAGGTTTTATTGCAGGGGTATTTTTAATTAAATTAATTTCAGCAGGGCGTACCGGATGCTCTGGTAACTGAGTTTTCAGTGTGAAAACCGAGACTGAGGATATCTTTCTACAGAGGAAATCTGACTGTAATATTCCAAACCGTTATCAGGTCAGTGGCACTTGAAACCTTTGTAGAGTGTGTACCCGTGCGTTTGGGTGGAGCCGAGACATGTGGAGAAACCCTCTGCAGTTTGACGTCTGTGGAATATGTGCCCGTTCAACTGATTGTCATTGCACTGTGACGCTTCCTCAACAGTCTGTTTGATCTGGTGGTGCGGCTAACTAATATTGCACGTTTCCCCTTACATTTGAGCCCATATTGGTCCATTGCAGTCAGCTCTGTACACGCCTATCAGAGGGACAAATAAACAGCTTTTGAAGGAATAAAATCACAAAATCTTACCCATTTTAAGAAAGAAATGGCCAACAGCATAAAGTAAGTCTTAGCTCTGTGTTCCTACTTTCCACAGCATATTGTACAAAATTTACAATTTGCACATTTTCTTCCTCTAAAGGCGCAGCAGAACAGAGAAAGAGACCTTAACCTAAGGAGGATTATCTATGAGCACATTCAACGCCTCATTTACAGCGTAGGGATAACCAGAGAGAAGCCATATCCCAAATTTTCCAAAATAGTTAATAACAAACGTACAATATATGACACAAGATAGCAGTTCTGTTGATACAACTCTGGTGATCTGCAAGATAAAATAATAAAAATACAATACTGTGCCAGGCAAAGACCTCTGAGTTTTGGCTGCTGCAACTGAAGTTTGAAGGAAAAAAAACAAACAAAAAAAAAAACACAACATAGCTAAAGTAATCTTAAAACACATTTTGTTCACAAAATCAATACATTTTTTAAAAGTTCTATAGTTTTAAATAACAATAATTATCATCATCAATCAATAAAGTATATCCTGAATGAGTTGGTGTTTACCCCCAGAGTAAAGAAGACACTTGAAACTGGTCTTCGGTGGACCAGATACCAGATCTGCACAGTAATGTAACAACTATGTACAAGCCTTGTGAAGGCATTCAACTACATACTTACACAAACTAGTCCATTTTTTACACAGGAGACCCCATTCCCCCCCCCTCTCTGTTCACATACAGCATATCATTCTATACTGTTTACTTTGGCACATTAACCGTACAGCAGTAGCAGTTTTCCCCTTTAGCTGAGTCGTACGTTACTTTCTTCAGCAGCACAGTATGGTGTGATGCGGTGAAATGCTATAAAAGCCCAGGAACAGTTTCAGCTGCAACCGTAGTTAAAGGGAAATTTCGCAGTTTGCTTCATGTGACCTTTGGATGATTCTTTGTGTCTCAGGGCCGACTGGAGAACAAGCAAACCTGGACTGTGTGGTTGACAATTTGTCGTCTATGCTGCTTGTAAAGTAGCATCTTTTGATCAGATTGTTTCTAGTAGAACAGTGTTCTATATGTTATGAAAAAAATCAAACGCAGATTAAGTTTGGATTTGTCATATTTGTTTTTATATTTACACCAAAAACCAGAGGCGCATTCAGTCCAGTTTCACCTGATTCTCAGCTCCGCTCTCAGACCAGAACATCCCTGATTATCACATAAAAAGGACATAGCTTTAAAACTACTATTCACAAAGTTGGTCTCCGTAGCAAATGTTGTGCTTGCATTGGCCACATTAGTCAGTTACAGAGCAGCACAAAGCCGCCTGTAACTGCTTTGTGTTGTTTGCTGCAGAATACAGCGAGCGGGTGCTTTTCTGTGTAACCGTCTCCAATCTAAAAGCCTGTTGGAGGACTAAAACTGACCTTGTATTCAAGTCTGATAGAGATTTACTAAAGAGTAGAAACAGTCTGGATCCCTACAATATCAGCTAAATGTGTTTGTGTGCATTCTCCCGTTTTCAGGACAATGCTTCTTGAAATGCCTGTTTTATGATGAATACAGCCACAGGCTCTGTCCATAAATATCTGTGTGGAGTGTGACTGGTGTTAGTTTTATAAAGAGTGGTTTGTAGCACCTGATTTTCCTTGTGGTATTTACCAATTGGGTGCGAGCCGACTGTTTTTTCACTCTTTATTTTTCTGTCATGTGTCTGTTCCTCTGTAAGTCACTCTCCCAAAGGTTCTCTCCCATTGTCCCTGTCGTCTCACTTGGGGCTGAAAACTCCTGGTTCCAGCTTGGTGCTGCTGCTGCGGCCCCAGCAGCTGGCCGTGATGCTCATGCTGCGCTGCGTCGCTCCCTGGCTGTGGCTGTGAGCTCGCTCCAGCCGCTCCCGCTCCAGACGCTCGCTGTCTGATTGGCTCTGTGTGCGCTCAGGTCTGTTGTGGATGCTGCCTGTCGGGGAGCTCGGGGCCGGCTGAGAGGAGATGGTGCGCAACAGGTGGTTCCTCTTCCTCAGGAAGTCGCTGTTTGCGCCCAGGCCGAAGCTGCCTTTGCGAAGCACCATGCGCGCACTGCTGGACTTGGCTGGCCGAGATCGGTGGTTGTACTCCAGCTGGGACAAATGAGCTGCATAGCCCTCTGTGATGAACTGTTGAGAGGATCAGAGAACAAAAAACGGTCAACGAGAAAGAAATACAACATTTTTACTTCCCAATTGATTTAATTCACACTGCGTCAGTCTTTTAAATGAAATATGAATTAGCTGTAGGAGCTGCAGTATTTAAAAACCAGTATCACATATTTATCTTCGAAAACCCTATAATTTTACATCATTAATCATCACAAGAAATTGTAAGAACAGGAAGAACCATCAGATTTAACTTTACACTAGTCCTTGAACTAATCATGTGTGACTTTTGGTTTGATGAGAAAAACAACCAGAGCTAAAATAAAAACTGGCATATTTAATCAAAATTAGTTAATTGTACACATCTAATTTAAAAATTTGCTTCCACAAACTAAATTCTGTAAAAAAAAAAAACCATCTGCGCTTCTCAGCACGACCACGATGCCATTAGTGACTCAGCTGCAGCCAACAGTTATGTGACAAAAACTCTGGGATTTTTTTGGCTGAACTGACCTGAACTGGAGACTGTTTACACAGAGCAGATAAGAGAGAAGTATGGAAACAAATCAGAAATGTAAGCAGTACAATATTATACAATGTAGGGTCACTATATCCCCCTAGTGTTAGTAACACCTGTAGACACTTGGAAATTTAAGGGGAAAAAAAAAAAAAAGGAAATTTAAGGGGAAAAAAAAAAGAATAAACAAAGAAATCCTACTAATTTTTTCTTCTTTGTTTATGATGATTTATGATGATAATTTTCTCTCTACTTGTAGCTATGCTTGTGCTGTTTCCATAAAGGTGCAGGACTTTATATTGTAGTGAAAAATGAGGCCACAGTGAGTAAAAATGTGACAGGAGCAAAACAAATGCTCAGACAGTTAAATAAATTTCATGATGCTTTGGGCATTTACTTTGACATTCCTGAAATGCATTGATGGACTATCAACATTAAAAACAACATGTTTTCCCAAAGCTGTGCATGAAATGATTAAATACCTGACACTGGTGCTGCATCTTCTTAGAGGGTCGGCCGACTATGTATATTTGGGAAGGAGGGAGGCCAATGGAAGTGTAGACTGAGATGTCTTTGGTTGATCCATAGCCAGCGAAAATCTTCAAGTGAGCCTGGAATCGATCAAATAAGGAAGAGAACTGTTGAGCACTGGATTTTTCATTATAATTGAGTAAATAGTTTTCACATAGTAGCTGCGCATTTGTTACTCATCGCACACAGATCGAGACCACACATACACAGACAGCAGTATTTCTAAAAGTACACACAAACTCCCCCCCCCCCAGGTCCTCCCCTCCTCCCAGTCTGACCTCTGTCAGGGACTTGAGGAAGTTCGCCTTGTGTCTGAGCGGGTCGTGCACCAGGCCGTCACAGAAGGAGACAATGCCATGAGGGAAGTTGTGCTGAGACAACCAGGCCACTACCCGCTGCTTCTGCATGTCTGGACGTCCGGTCACGTAGATGATCAAATATCCTAAATCCTGCCAGTGCCTGCAAAGAGAAGAAGCAGCAGAATATACCCAGATATAAATAGCACACATGCGTACGAACTTCAATCTGAAGGAAACTGTCCACACCCAGGGAAACAGTAGAGGAAGAGCAGCAGGATACCTGACAACGTCCACAGCTCCTGCCCGCACTTTGGGATCACTGCCCATGATTGACACGCTGGCAGCGAATGAACCATCAATGCTGAACACCACGAACTCGGTGCCACGTGGAATGACTGTCAGGTAGCTGTCTGCAAACGTGTGGTCGCCCCTGGAGAACAAAAAGGACAGAGTGAGGAAACAGAGGCTGGCAAAGATCAAGGGAAGAAACAAGGCTTATAGAAGAAAGCACAAAAGGCTTGAATAATCAAAACCCAAACTAAGACACACAGTTTGGTATCAAACAGGAACCAAGCTACTCTCACCTGACGACCATTTTAATTGGGTAGACTCCGATGCCCAGACGCTTGTCCTCTTGGATGACAAAAGACACTCGGCCGCTACTGTTGGTCACCTCTGTGTTGAAGTACACCCATTCTCCTGATGGAGGCTGGGTCATTATGTGGAGGTCAACCTGCGGCGGATTGAAAAAACGAATACAAAAATGAGCACAAACGCAAATTACACAGGCTAACCGAACGTCAGGCTACTGTAAGTGATGACAAGTGTGTGTTCACCTTCTCCCCGGCCAAAGTGACCATGTCCAGAGGGCCATACATGAAGCGACCTGTCACGACCTGCTGGCTGTCCTCAGTGAACACGGCATCGTTCACCCGGTGGTTGGCGGTCACATTCTGCAAAGGAAAGAAAGAAACACACATGGTGAAGTGTTGTTTTTGTGTCAGTGTTACTGAAGCGGCGTGTTTGAAAAAACAAAGTCAAAGGCCAGATTTAAACCCAAGATGTTGTTATTAGATGTAAATTCTAGTACAGTGCAGCAGACAAAGCTCCAAAGCTGTAATTAGCATCTTCTGATACCCACCCTGATCTTGACATGAGTCCTCTTGCGGAGCCACTTTTCTCGAGGTTTAGAGGGGGTGAATTCAGACACTTCTTTCCCGTCAAGCTCCAGAATACTCGAGTTTTCATGCCTCATGACCTAAAAGGAGCATTTCACTGATTCACCCTCTGTATCGCTTAAGAAAAGCCTGCAGGTTACATATTAACAGGCTATAAAGAATGACACACATTCAAACGTTTACTCACCTGCCTCAGGAGAAAAGACACGACGTCGGTGGATTCCCAGTATGATGCGTGGAAGAGGTGCGGTAAAGCCACTGTGGGGAAAGCGGTCAGAGCATCGGGGCAGTACAGGGCAAAGTCCAGCCGCTTTGTGCCCCACCAACGCGCTGCAACTGTGATGGGAATGGGATGAATAGGAAGCAGAGACGTAAGACGAAACTGTAAGAGTCATGTGATGCCACGCAAAGGTGCAACACCCCTGAGGCTAAAGCAAAAAAGTTGATTTCAGTCTTCAACCACAATCATCACCAATCCCCGCAGTTCTTCAGCTACAGGAGGGAAAAGAAGGCGTTCGTAATTGTTATTATTGGGGGAAATCAAGCGCTGAATTGAAGAACAAAAAGAAAAGATAGTTACTGATATGTGATTATATGAGGAACTGAAGATGGTTATTCGTGTTAGTGTGGGCATGAAAAGAGGTTATGGATTTAGAAAGAGGGGCAAGATCTAAATTTATGCACTACACTTCATCAGTGCAAGTCCCTGCACTTGAATCCTTGTGAATTCAATTGACACAGAATTCAAGGTAAGGGGGGGGAAAAAAGAGGCTTTCTGGAAGAGCAGCATTGAGTTTTTGATTGCGACACAGTATAGGACAGCAGACAGAAAAGACCTGTAGCCTCATGTTGATTTCAGCAGTCCCCTCCCGTAGAAAAATACCTTGCTCCACTTCAGCCTGGGAGTCCAGTGAGACCAGATCAGATATAGCACAGTCCAGCCCCGCCGACAGGCAGTTCTCGTACTGGCCAGTGGGACTCAGACCTTCGCTAGAGTCTGCGTCACCATCCAGCTCTGACGCTAGATCTGCATCAGGACATCCTGCGGCTTGGCAGGCCTTCACTTTCTTACGGGACTTAGGAGGACTTTTCAGGAAGTATTTGTTTTGTGACGATAGGGCGAGTTGGGACAAAAAACTGAACGTTTTGGATTGGTTAACCTGGCATGATTTGGCTATGGGGAAAAAAAACAAAGAGAAAGAAACCATGTAATAAAATGGATGCATAGTCATATGTGACAAGTTTATGACAGTTTAAACAATTTGCAGAGTGATGCTAGGATGAGTCCAGTGTCATGAAGCTGCTTGAAACAGAGCTGTGAAGCTGAAAAATAATTGTTAGTAACAGTGGAGATAATACATCTTCTGATGTTCTGGTGTTGCAGGAGCAGAAATATATTTTGGTTAGTCAACGTGCATGTCCAGTGTTTTACTGTAGGTGGTAAAACAGCAGCGTTATCAAGAGCAAGGTGAGTCACAAATACATGTTCTGGTAACGAGAGTGAAAAGGTGAGGGGAAGGAGGGACTTTGGAGGACAATCAAACAAAGAGGAAACAGTACTGGTCATCTCAGCAAACACTGCAGTAGGGAGTGGACAATGCAGGAATGGCTGTGGGAGGCAGGTGTCTACATGCATTGCAACATTAGATAAATGCAGCACTCGTTCATTGCATTTACATTTAGACAGTGGGTAAAAGTCAGACAGACAGTGGAAAGTGGCGCTAAGCTTGCTCTTCTCCAGGACTCTGATCTTATCAGCACTTGAGTTTGAACAGGAGATGGATAAAACACCTTGCATGAGTCTCCCTACATTACAGGTGTTAAGTCTGACATAGCAGAAGTAGCAAAAAGGACCTGCGTATACTCATGTGTAGCTGGCTGACTCGGCCGCTTCAGCTGGTGTGCAGGATGTGTGTAGAGTCAGAGTAACGGGGGTTGAGAGAGAGAGAAGGTGATGTAGGAGAGTCGGAAAGAGAAACTAGGCAGGTAATATAGAGAAGAGTTGGTCTGAAAGCAAGAGAAAGTGGGAGAAATAACTAGAACAGTGTTTGTGTGAATGGAGGGAAGAGAGGAAGAGCGACTGGTTGGTATCGAGAACACTTACTGTTGGCTATGTTGGTGGCAGTGTAACTGTCTGCCATTCCTGAGACCTGGCTGGCAATGCTGACCTCACTGGCCCTCCGCTGGCCCCGGGAGAGGGGGCCCGTTACGGGGGATGAGGGGTACGAACTGTCCATGAAGACACCACCATGAGACTGAACAACATCCGCTATTGAGCGCAAACAAGGAGATCCCATTAGACAGAGACACAGGAAAGGGGAACTCACAGTGATGGAAGGGAGGGGAGATGTGGGTTAGGGCGGCAGGAGAGAAATGTGACGGCAGGCACCGTGGTTTCAGAGGACACGTGAAACCACAACGCAGTCACACGGTGGCCAAAGTCAGATTTCTTTAACCGGCCGACATATGACCAGCATATGAACACATAAAACACTTAGTGGATGTAAAATCACAAATGTTCACATCTGTTACAGTCATACCCATGGACTAGCACCTTTTATGGAGGTGATTTTTTATTTTATTTTTTAAATCAAATAGCAAAGTAATAATATGTAAAAATCCTTTGTTATGGCATAATAGAATAGTGCTGCAGGTTCTATAAATCAGATGAAATCTGACCATTATCACAAGGAGAAACACAAGGATCAGTGTATTTAGAATGTATGGATAAAGCTTCAAGTTCACGGTGCAAACACAACATTACAAGCAGCACAAAGTTCACAACAAAACCTTTTTCCAAAATTTAGATGACGGCAGAAATACCCTCTGCCGACATCAATATTAAGATATTATGGAGATGATGCAGACACACTAAAACCACAGCACAAACACAAATTGATGCATGTTCACAACACTGAACATGACACGAATATGTGATGGCAACATGAAAACCCACAACCACAACAGATGCTTATTAGATTTTTGCAAAGTATTCCCATGGCACAATGTGACAAGTTGGCATAATTTCTATTTCAACACAGAAAAGAAATCCTTCATGTAAATTTCTTATATGCAGCAACTTAGAAAGAAGATTAGATACTAGCCTATCAGTGTCTCTGGATCTAGAAACAAGCCTCTTGAAACAACAGCAATGGAAATACTCAGAGAGCACATGTAGTAGGTTAAAATAAATCCAAGCATCTCGGACGTAGCAACAAGACAGACGGACAAAGAAGACACAAAAGAAACACAGCTAATGAGGGTCAGGACAGACGCAGGTGAATGGGAGAGGCTACACACACTCCATAGTGGCGGGTGTGGCTTTGAAGGAACCCTCCTGCCAGTTTAGCACAGGTACAGGGATGCACGTCTCACTGATGGTCTCCTGACAGCGAAGCGACAGAGGAGGCCCGCTGTCAAGTAGCAGCTGAGCGTTGCTCTGGACTGTCTCCACTACAGAGGGAGGTGGAGGGGCAGAGGAGGCAGAAGTCAGGGGTGGTTTTAGAGGTATGCAGATATGGGGACAGGAGGCCGAAAGAGGAGGAAGAAAAGAAGACAAGGAAGACACAAAAACATATGAAGCAAGAACAACTGAACGTGAGACAAGAACGAGTCAAGCCCTTAGTGGAGCCCACTGCTTTTGGACCACAGCTACTCTTCAGTTGTGTACCATCACATCACCCTGCTCTAAGGCTGGAAACAGGCAATTGACTACTTGAATGTATCTTAAATGCTTTATCACGACTGAAAGCGTTGGGTAATTAGACAAGGAAGACCCGAGGGTATTCAGTGACAGCTCATCTGATGATCACTTTAAGGTAATATCAAAACCCTGGACTGAAGGAATTAAAAAATATCTACATGCCTGCCCAGCTTATTAACCCTCATATTCCTCCGTAATAAGCCCTAGTCTCTGAACCAATAGTGGAAGATATATAACTTAGAAAAAAAATCCTCTGCTCATTAGCTATCTTACTAATTTCTGCATCCTTTATCTACGAGAATAACAAACAGAGGTTTGTGTAAACATGGTGAGGCTCTAAGGGTTACTCCATTATAATGAACAATCCAAACAGAAACCACCAGCAGGACTATGACCACATTTAGATGAATAAACTGCTTCACAAAAGACGTTGAAGTACAAACGGTAGAAAAATGTTTCATTTTTCTTTGAGACAGTGTTTACTCAGCGAGTGAACTCGTAGTGTGCTACTGAGGCGTCTTTAAAGCATCTGTTATCTATGGCATGCATCCATGGGAAAAAGGACAGTGGGTTACAATCAGTATCTGAAGGGTCAGCTGATGGGACCGTAAATTAAAAGGAGAAATTGAACAGCCATTATATTACAGGGAAATATACATTATGTATGCTTTTGTAAATCCTAATCAGACTTACATGAACTCTACAATTGAATATTTACTGATATTACATTACATTACAGTGCAAAGGGGCTCACCCAGTAAGGCAGAGTTTCCATCTCCCAGGGGAAACCGCTGGTAACGGGGCACGTTGAAGGGAGGGAGGAGGTGAAATTTCCTCTCCAGTAGAGGCTCCAGGCGGGAGGCAGAGGGATCGGCCGGGTGGAACAGGTTATAGACCTGCTGACAGGCAGGCCGCAGCTGGGCCACTAGGGGGAGAAATCAAACCGATGAAATGAGAACGGAGAAGGGAAGAACCTGAAGGATGGAAGTTAGTTATGCAACAGCAGCTTCTTTATATATCTTCTCTGAAAAACACATGAAGCCCACGAACATTTAGGCATCGCTAAGATCAACCAGATACATATTGTGGTAATATATCTTTTAAATACAGCCTATAAACCACTATACTAACAAGTACATTTCCACCTAAGGCACATGTGTTTCCCTTTTACAGATAAGATAGCTGATTAATTACTTTCCACACTGTCACCAATGTTTGCTATCACTGATTACACCACAAGAGAAACACTGCATTCCTGTGTACGAAGTAGCTTACCATCCAACATAGGAATGACAGTCTTTCTGAGGGCCAGCACCAAGCCCAGAGGAGAGCCGAAGAGGAAAAAGTCTGACACCTCAAAGTCAAACTTCCCTAGGGAGCCTCCATCCAGCATAGTGCTGCTGCTCGACCTGCGAGAGGTTGCGTCGTTCCGTAGGACGCTGGAGTGTAAGCTGGAAGGACAGCACAAAGTCATTTACCCGTTGTAGACCTAAAAATAAATCACATTCTGACAGTGCAAGAAAAAAGGACAAATTTCTTTTTTATTTCCCAGGTGAGGATTTTTGTCATCCACACACAACACACCTGGACAGGAAAGCCTGGTGTTGCTTTATTGTGTCCATCTCGTAGGTGGAGGAGTCACTTCTCTTACGCGGCAGTTGCCTCTTGGGGTCGTCACCTGCGCTGGCACGAGGGATGTCGATGTTGCTGCGACTGAGGTGGCGGCTGCCCTCCAAGGTCGGAGATGCTGATCCGTGTCCGCTGTTGACAATGATGCCAGGAGAGAGCAAGTCCTGGTCCTGTAGGGACGATTCATGAAAATGTTTTTTTTTTTAAAACTTACAGCATAATTGAGGTTATTGTGGTTATTGTGCATTCACCACACTGCATGTTTTCTCGCTTACCTGCACACTGATGACGCTGCCCCTGCGACTGCTGTTCTGGCTTTCATTTACTGTCTGATTGCTGCTGCACAGAACATCGAACCCCAGGATTCCTCCCACACAATCTCCAATGAGGCATACCTAAAGAAGTCAAGGATAAGAAACAACATTTATGATGTAGATCCTTAGGGTACAGGTTGAACATAAGAAAAAAATAATTACATGTATTGTTAAACAGGTGTATGCCATCACCTGAGACAATGTTTTCAGAGTTTTATTATACTACTCTAAAAGGTTACAACTCAGATAAAATTATGCACCTGCCTCAAATGTGTGACACTGTTACTCATTCTAAAGTGGCAAAAACTATCAAAAAATCTGCCTGACCTGTCCAGAGAAGGCAGCCCCATCCAGCGACTTTAGAAAGTCAGCATACACCTGGTTGGCTCGGACGATGACGGTGGCCACAGCCTCCTGGTACTGTGGTGCTGAGGTGGCCAGCAGGGGCAGAGCTGCCAGTGGGATGTGGTCCTGGCTGCTGGACAGACAACCCTCATCGTAGCTATAAGGGTTCAGGCTGTCAAAAAAGACAAAAAATGGACACAAAAAATCATAAACATAGTTTCAAAGCGCAAGGAGAATCAACACAGGAAGAGAAGACAACAGCCATGAGCTGCACCTGGACCTTTTCCATCATCATCAAACAGCCGTGACAGCCAGTAAACATAAACCTTCAGTAATTATACTGGATGCTTGGAGCCTGCAGAAAAATCTGTGCATGTGCGGCCTCTTACTTGGACACTAGGGAGAAAGCCTCGGCACAGATGGCAGGGCAGGGCACCAAGCGGATGGCGATGCGTCCCAGAGCAGCGGGGTAGTGAACGCGCATGACTGTGTCAAAAGCCGTGCTAATCGTGTTGACGTCGGCCTGCTTGCTGTTCTGGTCTCCTCCGCCTGTGTCCAGGATGTTCCCTCCATGCAGGACCAAGATGAGCACATGGATCTTGGAAGGCTGCAGACACTGTTGGGATGAGCTCTCCTGGGAACAGCACATTAAAAAAAAATAAATAAAAGTGGTGACGGTCGGGAACACTGAGGATAACAGCCCTTGGAGAATGTTCAATGAATAGTTTATTTACTGGATTAGCATGAGCAAAGACAGCATGCTTACTGAGTGACAAAAAAAATCACACATAAACAATAATGCCTTTGCACTTTTATTTGTCATGAATGATTTGTGACTATTTGTGTCCATCTCTTCAAACATGGACCTTCTTTTCACAGCCATAGAGGGGCGGAGAACCATGAAGGGATACAGAACAGAGTCAACCTCCACCTGGACAACTGTTCAACTAACAGCAAACAACAACCATGCTTCCTGAGGACATGTCACATTAAATAGCACAGAACAATGTGTAGTTTTGTCTTATGCGCCTGATCCAAAACTTCACATTTTCATAGAAGCACTAGATGTACACTCAACGCCACAGCTGTAAGTACACGGAGGTTGAACACACGGTGGTGAGGTTGAGGAGTACACATGGATTTGGGTTTGGGCAACGGCAAGGAAAAAGGGCAGGGGGGCAGTAAGTACTGGGTTTGTCCGGACGGATCGGAGGTCTCTGTGGAGCCACTGCCGCCCACAGTACACTGGGGCCAAAACGTTTTACTTACTGACTGGTGCCTTGTTACCATGATGGTGGGAATGGGAGAGCTATCAGCTTGGCCACTAAGAGAGTCACGTATCTGAACACAAGAGCACAGAGAGGCTCAGGGACAAACAGTCCGTCTCTTATCCTCCAAAGGTTAAAGCCTGGTATAGTATTTTCTCACAGTAAAAGATAAACTGAAAAGAAAGTCAAGAAAAGCTTTGGGTCTTGAAGGGAATTTTTTTCTGCAAGGGAGTATTCATTTCAGACATGGAACTGCATCAGAAGAACCCGGTTAGGACTGTGGTTAGTACACGCACTCAATGTTTGACACACATACCTCGTCTAGTCTTTCCTCGCTGGTCGCCCTTTCATAATCCACGGTCATTTCCTTGAACAGCTCACCTGAATACACACACACACACACACACACTCTCTTAACATCAAGTATCACAGGAGTGCAGCTGTTGATGATGAAGTGCCCGGCCGTGGTCTTCATCATACCGGGAGTCTCCTCCGTGTCTGCGGCTTCAATCTTGTCCATGAGGTCGTTGGAGTTCCACTTAGCAATTTCCTTCGGGAAGACCTCCTCGCCATCGGAGAGATCCTCTGCAGAGGAAACACGAGGTAAGTTGAGATCAGATGAAGTGTATTTTGCCAGCCAGGGTTTATAAATGTCTTACTACACCTACATTTAAATGTGTATTTGTATAAAATGGTATATAAAGAAAGGGCAACACAAATGTAAGGGAACCTCGTCACGGCTTTCCCACAATGTATTGCCAATCACTCCGTAGACAGATTATTTATAACTAGTGGATGTAAAGCACCACTCATTGTCCTGGACATTAAATCCACAGTAGGACTTGTATTTTCATTAAGTGTATCTTTTGCTGATAAGCATCCGTTATTTTGCAATTTAAACTTACAGATAGTTGTTGGAGGACAGTGATGTTTTTTTTTTTTGTTTAAACCATAAAAAACTCCCCACAAATCAATTTACCAAACCATTAAATATTCATGTGTCTATTAAATGCGTCTAAACATATGCACGGACTGGGTTATCCATCCACTGACAGTAATGTGGAATTTAAAAAGGAAGGTTCAGGCCCCTAAACAGATTCTTTTTATCTAATTTCTCTCCTGGAGCAATTTTTTTTAATTGCCAGTGTTGTCATGTCTAACAAACAGATGGCTGCCTCCTGCTCACTTTAGTTTATGATAACAAACTGAATATTTCAACATAAATTTAACGTATAAATATTGTGTAATTCAGTTTACTCCCACAGTAGTTACAAACAAACAATGTTAGAAATCAAATGGATGACGTGCTTTGAATACCAACAGGAGGTTGCAGCCAGTTCAAGTCTTATATCATTAAATTGTTCGAGCTCCTACGGGATTATGTGTTCTGTAAACAGTTCGTCAAGTGTCTCTCTAACTGCCTTTTAAGTATTTTCCTCAGTTGCTTCCATATCTTTCTGGTCTCTTAATAAACATGTCTAACAATCCGGTCTTTAAATAGGTAAAAATCAAAGTGAAAGGGGAAAGCAGCATTTCCATTTCACCTCCTGGCTTTAGGTTGATAAATGAGGTTTTATTCCAGCTTCATTTGCAAGCTGTGAGTAGTTCTAGATATCTGTGAAGCTATAGAAGACAAGTGCACCATCACTGGTTGGATCAGACATGCTGAATGTGGTGTTTATCGTGAGTTTTCCCGTCTTAAAACTTCTTTATTAATTTGCACAAAAAAAGCCAGAGGCAGATGACAGTTAAAAATAAATTTGCGCGTCTCTCAAGTATTTATAATAGATGATTACTGCAGGAGGAGCGTGATCACAAACAAACTTTACAGACAGAAATCTAATATCAGAGGCAATCTGAGCCAAGTCAGTCTGTTTCCATATTTAATTTGTGTTTCTCCATCATGTGATTCATCCAGGCACCAAAGCACACACACACTTATGTTTGTATGTATAAACTCATCTTGATACACCAACTTCATTTATTTATCATGATTAAATAACTGCTTATTTCATGACGTTGTCTCTGTAGAATCATAATTGAGTGAAACGGGTGTTGGAGCAGTAACCTCTGTGTTAACCTTCAGGGAGACAGGAGGTAGGGAGTTCTAATTTATGACAGTGTAGCCGTAACTTTAATCAGCTCATTTGATAAAACCTAATGTGCTTTTACTTCAGACGCCCAGCACACAATAATTAATCCATACAAACATTAATACTGCAGCACATAATGAATTATCAGATGTCAGCACAATTCATTGTTATTACCGCATTCCACTTACTCACAATGTCATGAGCAGCAACGTATTCAAATTAGAAAACGTAGAAACTAATGACTGCAGCAAAATTAGCATTAACATAAGAAATGGCAGTAAAATGCACAATTTTATTCTCGTCTCATCATCATGACTAAACAGTAAGTTACAATTCCACCACACAAACAAACACTGCTGAGTTATTTGACGGGGGTCGTTTATTGCTGGGATGTATCATGAGCTGTGAGGGATTGTGCTTGTGTGCGGGGGGGTTTAAATGATGATTCAGGAACCGGAGTGTGTCGGTGAGTGAGGGACTGGTGGGCAGAGACGATTGTGATTCTGAACTTGACGTCAGGATGAGACACCTGGCTCGTGTCCTCAGCCAAACTCATCCAGCAGGGAGTACGGGTGTTGCACCACACCCACCTATTTCAACTGCAGCCCCAAAGCATGCTGGGTATCTGGGAAGCTTAAGAACTGATCTGTGGTTAAAGAGATGCATGCAGAGTAGTTGAAGAAAGCGGAGCAAGCAGGTTCTTGGAAAACTGAGCACAATAAATACACCTTCAATTGAAAATCAAAGCAGTGGTTACCATGAGCGTCGAAGAACTCCTCGTCCGAGCTGTCGTCCGAGTCTCGCGCTATGCTCTGCATCCTCCACTCTGAGATGCTGTGACGTGACGGGCTCACTGAAAAACCAAACATGAGCAAAGACACAAAAAAAAATTCACTGTTATTTTGGGACATGTGTTTTGGCCTCTCTCTTTTCCTTTCTAACACACACACTCGCTATAACAAAGAAATGCTGCACAACCCCCCCACCTCACACACACACAGTGTTATATAAACATGCAACAGTCTCTGTGGTGCAATTACTTCATCACAGATGGGCTGCTTGGTGGTCAGGGGTGGTGCGTGAAAAGTGAGGCCCAATGTAACACTGACAAGCAACAAGCGCACCAAAAAAAGCATACAAAAAACAAATGACAGCTGAGGAAAATGGAAATATTAAAAGCAGGCCTCGTCTGTCACATGTCTTGAATTTATTCCTCGTATATCATTAGTGCAGAGGAGAAGGTGGGGTGGGGAGCAGTGAGAGAGGGGCACAGCTGTAGCTGTCAGCGCACAGAAGGAAACAGCAGCGGTGGAGGGGAGGGTCAGTGTGAGGAGCGTCAGCCTCCTCTGGTCTGTGATGTCAGCACTGCTGCTAAAAATAGCCCAGGAGAAAACCACAGGGGGGGAGTTACCGGGGTGAGACAAGGCATGCTGGATGAGAGTCAGGGTCTAAGTGGCAGCTACAATGAGCACTACCTTGGCGAAAGGGGCGACACTCGAGATGGGTGTGTGTGGACATGTGGTCTGTGATGTCAAAGTTGCTGCTAAAAATAACCCAGGTGGGAAGGGGTGGGAGGACAGAAGCCGGACAGTACAGCGAATGTGGAGGTGTGAGCAAATATCGTTATGCAGAGTCAAAACACTCCAATTAACACCAGGCGTCGGACAGAACAGCAAAGCGTGGCACAAAAGCAGAGGCTGCATACTAAGAAGCTGCTCCTGGTGTGTTTGACTTTATTAACACCAATTCAACAATTTGAACTCAGAGGTCTTCGGGAGACTCTGATTAATTCAGCTTGGGGGCGACTCTCAGTGTGTACACCTGTGAACAGCTGAACCACATAAATGTCATTAGTCTACGTCCTGTGCAGCTACAAATTTAACTACAGCTTCAGTTCTTTACGTACAAGCAAACTTTAACAGATAACTTTCAGCTTTACGGGGAGGTGCAAGAATTTTATAGTCAAAAGACTTATTTTGAGGCTTTATAGTTAAGGATGTACAACAAACAAATAACACCAAAGAAAAAAAAAATGTACACAAATGAAAAGGTAAATTGCTAAATGAGTTTGGCACCAGCTTGAAGCTTGACCCCAATGAATTCTTCACATTCAAGCTCCAAGTGTGGACAGGTTTCAAATATCACAACTGGTTGTGTTTACCTACGAGGCAGTTTGAGTTTGATGTGAGTATACATTAGTGTGAACAAATACGGCTCCAAGGCAGGATGAAGTGTAAATATAGACATGATAATGTGTGAAGGAAAGAGTATGCAGGTGCACAGCTCCAGGAAAAGAAGCTGAAAAATGTATAGTGGAGAACAACACACAATGGATGTAGGTTCCTCTGACACCAGTTTCACACACTGTCATACACAGAGGCTGCACTGGTGAAAGGGTGACGACGCCGGGCTCCTCACCTCCTCTCTTGGATGAGCGGGAGGATCGGGAGGAGGTGGACCACTGCTTGGTGAGTACGCCTCGTGGCTGGAGAGTGTCTCCTCCTGTGCTGGCAACCACTTCCTCAGCTTCAATGGAGCTGATTGCCTCTTTAACCTCCTGGTCTTTGTCTGGAGACGGAGCCCCTCCGTTGGCCTCGGTGGCCTCCTCCGCCTGACTAAACTGGGCCATCTTCCTGGCCAGGGCCAGTTGGGTTTCCAGCTCCAGCTGCCTGATGTCCTCTATGGTCAGACCATACCATTCATCCTGCCAGCACCAGGCCTGCCGGTGGGCACGCACCATCACCTTCCTCAGACCTAGTGAATTGTATTCAATTTAAAATTCTAAAATCAAATTCTGAATAATGCTCCTCTCAAAATATGCTCTTAGTATAAGTGACAAACTACAACATTACACGAAAGACTTAAACATCCACATGTGTTTACTCACCAACATCATGAATGAAGCGTTCAATCTTAGACTGCATGCCCCAGTAACGAAACTCCACCTTGCAGAGTTTGTAGGCACACATGATGGGGGTCTTCCCTGGGTTATTGTTGTACTCTTCTATCCAATCGTCCCTCAGGGGACCTCTCTGGGTCTTCGCTGACTTGTAAAGCCTTGGATCTTCCTCTGCTTTGTACTCATGAGGGGGGATGGGATCTGTCACTATGTCGATTGGGTCTGCCAAAGACAAATTACATTGAGAGGGCCAGGTGTTTGGAATGTGTTGCATGAACCATGTCACTGCTGTTTGGGTATCATGTCATGATGTGTAGTTAAATGGGTGGGGTGGTGCAACATGTATGGGCTTGTGTTTAACAGCTTGAAATTCCTTTTGTAACTGAATTTCGGTCTGACAAAACTCATCAGATGCACAAGGAAGACTGATAAATAAAAATAATAAAATCATTACAAACCCTGTTTAACTGGGTTATGCACGGCCTACGAGCATTCGTTTTTGTTTTCAATAGGCAAACATGCGCTCAACCACAGAAAAAAAACAGATGCTGTACCATTTAACTGCCACAAGTGGGCCTCATCCACTGCTTATGATTGAGTAACAAGAGGACAGATATCAAAACACCATCAGACGAAACCGACTAACAAGAACCTGACACCTTAAATAACTAATGCATGAAAAGATCACTACTTGCTGTATTGATTCTCTAATATATCTAGATGGAGGCAGGTGTAATGAACTTGCAGTGCAGTGGACTTTAAAAGTTGTGACCAAAAACTCAATATTCAGTATTTTAATACGAGTTTTTGTTGTCATAAAACTTCAGAACTGAGATCTACGGTCTCACCAATACTCCTCTGTCTCTTCTCTGCTGCAGACATGTTGAAGACTTCAGCCTGATTGCCAGTGTCAGGTTTGTAGTAGGTCTCAATGTCGATGGAGAACTTCTCCACAAAAGGACAGGTGTATCTGAAGGAGAACACGTAACAAAATCAAAAAAACAGATCAAGAGTCCCAGCAAGCAAGAGTGAATTATGGGTCGATGCCTTCATTCGGGGACTTATTTTCTTACTAAAAAGGCTCAAGATCAGAAATACTGTATTAAAAGTGACAACATACTGTCACTGCTAAGGGTAGAAGACATGAGAGCCATGCCCATCTGTTGCATCTGAGGCATCTGCAGCAAAACTGTCACTGGTTGAATAGATGTGTCAACAGGCACTTGGAGTCTATCAATATCTTGACAGTACAGTCAAGGGCACATCTCTTTTCAGCACCTTCACGTCGCTGTGTTTGTCAGGCCCCACACGGACAAACAGACTGACACCCTGAGAATGAGGGGCCATCAACGTCTAGCAGCCCGGGAGCGCTGCTGGCCACATGCCAATCTGATAGTCTGCGAGGTAATATTCTGACAACTTGCTCTGAGGTTTTTATTCTCTCCTGGCTTTTATTGAGAGACAGCTGGACTTCAGACTTGGCACTATCAAAATAACTATTCATGGCACTTATGTATTACACAGAGGGAGTTTGAATTATTATCTTTCACACAAGTTGGGGTTGAATGTGTTTACATCCACCAGCTGCAGCAGTCAGGCACACGTGCACACAGGCTTTATAATACTGACATAATAACTTTCTGCAGCCTTGGCAGGTAAACTTCTGTTCTAAAAGCCCTTCTTACGGGAGCAAACCTCACCTGGTGCGGGTGTAAGGGTAGGCATTCCAGGACTCCTCTTCAACCCTAAGCGCTGCTTTGGGCAAGATGGAGCGGAACCAGCTGGGAATGTGCATGCCAATGTGGTAGACCTTGTGGGTGTACTGGCCCGTTCCACCCGGTCCATCCGTGTAGGGTTTATTCTCTAAGATCTCCACCCCACTACCTTCACCACAGCTCTCTTCTCTGCTCTTTTTCTGTAGGAAAAACAGCAAAAGGAAGCTACAGTGAGATGACACAGTGTTTGCATTATAGCAGTGTAGAAACTGAAACAAACAAATGAATGGATGTGGCGCCTTTTGCAGACACAGTCAGTTGTTACGGTGAGCAGACTGATGACACAAGACAGGACACACCAATATTAATAGCTTCCTGAAAGCTCTGCCAGTTCTGAATTGCAAATCAGGAAGCCCAAAAACCCGCTCGTGGAGCCACACCTTTCCCATATTTACATTCCAGGTGCAGAAAGGAAGAGGCTGGGTGGAGCCTGCTGATGCAGTTGCGTAGAGTTACGGCTAGCTGACTCAAACTTTCAAAGACAGACATGTAGGGCATGGCAAAAGGTAAATTTGTAAATGTTATGAAATCAGCGAAACAAGAAAATCCCAACAGGAGAGCATAGTCCAAGTGCTGATGATACTGAAAACAGGGAGCAAGGTACAAGGGCCGTAAATGTCAGAGGTTCCTAATGTATCATCTATTCTCTTTGTCTTATCAGCAGTTGTCAAGTCTTTCTCCTGTTTGTTCAACGCATTATTTAGTGCAGCAACAAGGTAATAGGGGGACAGATTTCTCCAGTCAGTCCAGTGGGAAGATGTGATGCAGGCCAGCCAGTGAATCGGTACAACAGGGAGGAGGAAGCCATGAAGCATCCAGCACTCCGGAACTCATTACCTCTGACAGGTCATTCATTAGCCACTCGTCCTGCTCTCAACAGCCCAGACACAGCTCCAAAGACACAGCACAGACGCCACAGCGCTGTCAAACCCAACGTACACGCAGCCGGTACATGAGACAGGAACTCAACAATGAATCATGCTGCAGTTGAAGTAAATGTCAAGTTTACAGCGTACCATATGCGTAGAAACACTAGAAAAATGTATGCAGCTACAGAAATACGCACACACAAACAAAAACGTGTGTACACAATTTCATAAAGTCTGAAATGGAAACAAGCTTCCAACTTAGAATTCGATTAGACTGATCCAAATAAGGTCACAGCAGAATAAGTGCGTTTTTATCATCATTATGTAAGAAGACTTGCTGAGTTTTCAGAATGTAATTATTTTTCTCTTTTGTCTACAGCTGACAGCTCCAAATGTTGGACAGAAATATCTTGACATCATGTCAGCACTTAAGGAAAAAGAAAAAAAAAAAGTTGTGTTTTGCAGCGGATCATCCCTTTAATTAGGTTCCTGACATGTGACTGCAGCCTGTCAAGTGCAGAGCCTCGACACTTCTTCTTCTTTTTCTCCCCCCCTGGAGCGAAGGGTGATTCTCTCCAGTTCACCAGGAAAAAGATTACAAAACACTGGCCAGGGCTTAGCTGTTCCCTCAGGGGGGGACTGAGGGAGCAGATACCATGTTTAAAGTTAAATGAACACTGAATGTCATGTTGGATCTTAATGAATTCAGCACACTTTGTCCATTTTGTATGCAGGGACAAACTGTACCTGTGGGGGAACAGAAATGACAAAATAGTTTACAGGAGGAGGTATTTTTGGATATCTAACAACTGCCTTGACAGAGGTGGAAGGAGGCTCTCGTCTGTTTTAGTATTAAATACTTTCTGGCTCAGTAGAGAAAACAAAGTACCTGTTGTGCTTTGAGCTTAATTTCTGGTATAAAACCTTTGCCACATAGCTCTCTCTCTCTCCTTCTCTCTCTCTGTCTTTTTCTCTCTCGCGCCAACCTTTCTTCAAACAGCCATCAAACGGTTACAAAATTAAAGCTATAATCATGAAAGCCTACTGTATGCATTTAGATCTGACTGCTCTGACAGGATGAGAGTCACATCCTGGTTTTTTCCTCTTGCCATCAAGTTAGTGAGGCATGTTTCCTGTTTGAGATGCTGCTTTTCACTTAACGCCGCAGATACAGCAGCTTAGTCGAGACATGATGCGAATGAATGAGAACCTCTCGTATTCAATTTCTCCCGACGTTCTTCGGTTTCCTCGTAAATCCCTCTACACTGATAAGGAATTTACAATTAGCTATCAAATAAGAAGGCAGCGTGAGGGCAAAGAAAAGGAAGTGAGAGGAGACATGGGGTGGGGCACTGCCTGTTGAGGTGAAGATATAGCCAGGCTGTCCTAAGGCCCTGGCTTCGTCTATAAGGCTTACACCGGGGATGGATCGCAGGCAGGCAGGCAGGCAGGCAGGCCTACATGCAGCAGTTGCCCTGGTAACATACAGCAATGAAGCGAGGGTAGCCACACACTCTTTCCTTCCACCCCCTCTCTCATTTCTTCCCGTCCCTCCGTACACAGCCTCTCTTTTTATCCTCCATTTCCTCTTTTCATTCACTCCCTCTCGTGAACAAAACCTGACCACTGATGTCATGGTTGCCATAGTGACGGAAGCCTTACAGCAACGAGGCTGTGTAGAGATGGTGGGGTCAGGGGAAAGGTAACTATGGGTCACTAATGAAAGAATTCCTCGTCACGTGATTTGTTTAAATGCTCCAGAATGCACATATCAGGGGCTTTTAGCATAGACTAAAGCTTCGTGTAAGCCTGCTTGCGCGCGTGTACCGTCTTTGTCTTGAAGAAACGCGTCTGAAGAAACCTATCTGGGAGCGAAGCAAGTCAGAACAAAAATGTAGTTATGTGTTTCACAGGATTAATAACTCCCCAGAATACCCGGCCCAATAAAACAAAACTGCCAAGGAAATGATCGAGTGTGGTGCAGCGACTGGTTTGTGCTGTCTTAAAACGCCTGCTTTGGGGCATGTCTGCTGAGTCATGCTACCAACCATCCACAGCTCAACTGGATTACCTGTCCGTTTGGTACACTATGGAGAGGACATGAAGAAAAACAACAGAACAGCAAACAAGTTTGCCAACTGAAAAATATTATTTTTAGAGACTAATATACGCTTTCTGGGCTCGTAATCATCCAAGAAAATCTCAAGTTCTTGCCGACAGGGGTTACATTTGCAGTGATGCATTGTTACTACGACTAATATTTCAGTGTAGCATTCAGACACTGACAGAAACGCTTTGAGACAAATTGTTTTTATAGTACATAGAGAAAAAAAAGGAGAGGCCCTCTGAGGCATTACGGCTGCATAAATCTGTAGCTGGTGTTGTCGTTTTGTTATACAAGTGGGTGGATGTGAATTTTAGACAACTTTGTCAACGTAAACACTCATTAATTTGGGTGTAAGATTAACAACTGTAGGAGAGGCCTCTCGATGGTGAGGTCAAAAGCTTGAGGGAATGCTGAGGATTCCTCATACAAGCCCTAAATGTTTAACTTATACAGGGGAGCTGTTTTCCTTTGAGGGATGCAAGTAAACTGTGCAGCTCCCATGTATGTGTATCTAACTCCAACTCAACATATTTTTACCATATTTAGCTGCTGATTTCACTCGATGCATCAACTATGAATATCTTGTGCACTTCTGGTTGTACGCAGTCCCTGATAAACATGAATCTTGTTTACATGAACACCACAATATAAGATCACTAAAGAAACAAGATGCAATGAGCCCAGCTAATAAAAAAAAGTAAAGAAAAAAACAAACCCGATCAAACGGGCGTGTAACTTCAACCTGCTCTTCAACACGCTGCCACTTATAATGCACATTACATAACCATGCAGCTCAAATCCCAACAAACTGCAGAATGGTTAGAGTCAGGATCAGCATTAAACAGAAAAATACACCTAAATGTGTTCAATATATCCAAACAATTGTAACTAAACAGCAGAATTTTTGCCACAGCCTGACTCATACCTCTCCTCTGCACTGCTGCTCACATCGCACCTGGCAGTACCACTGGATTAAATAAATCCTCCTCCATGTACACATGCCATATGAAGAGAAAATATGTTGCCACACAGGATAACTAAAGCTGTACGAATGGACCTCTCCTGCTTGCAGCTGTAAAACCCTAAAGCTCTAACACAGAAGCCTTCATCTGAAGCCAAGGGCCTGGTTTGACAAATGAAACTATCTGACAGATACAAAGCAAATGTCCATCTCCATCGCAGGGGTTTGTGCGCTCCGAGTTTCCAGTAAGAGCAGCGCGACCCTCCTGAAGAAACATGCAGCCGGCCTCAGAGAGTTTAGGTTGGATAATCTATCAGCACACAAGCGCTCTTTGTTCCATTACCAGCGTCACACACCATGTGACCAATCATTTCATAATTGGGTACGCTGCAACTGCACTCTCAAGAAATTTTCTGTGTTAATTTATCTTCTCCGACTGCTTGTTTTTTTGGCCTGCTGGTTTCTGCATCAAAATGGACAGGTGTGTGCTGTTGAGAATTTGGCAAGGACCGAGGCGTTGTTACCTCACCTGAATCATATAGAGCTGGGCGATGCGGTACTCATCCACACTCATGGGCATGGGGATGCGGTACTCCTTGATAAGCATGGTGAATTTTGGAGAAGGGGGAAAAGGGGGATCAGGGAGAAGATTGATAAGGGAACAGGGGAAGGAGGGACGGAGGGAAGGGAGGGGGAGAGGGGAAAGGAGAGACTCCGGGTGCTCCTATATGTGACTTGTCAAATCGCCAGCTGAAGTCCACATTGATGGTTCCTGTAGGGGGGGAGAAGCAAATACAAAAACCATGAGGTATGCGAGCTGTGAACATATTTAAAAATAAACACAAACAACCGATCAGTAGTGTTTGTTACAGTCAAAACATGCTGGTAAAGTTGATGACGGACGTCTGAAAACACCCAGTGCTGCTTCAAAACACGTCTCCGTCAACATCCATCACTCAAAAGCAACAGAAAGCGGCAGCAAAAATCATTCATCGGAAGCAAAATGTCAACACAGAGTAATTTCTGAAGCTGCGAAGTTCCTTTATGCATAATCGAGGACAAAGATTCATTCTCGTGGCTCACACGCAGATGAAGAGGAGAGACGAGCCGGAGTGTCATTCAGGACATATGCTCGGTGTAGTTAGTGTATATCTGCTCCGAGCCTTGACACCGAGGACAAGCATCAGCGTCGCGTCTCCACGTCCAGCATCGCACATCCAAGTAAGGCACTTCCCAGGATTAATTTCCCTTCTTATACACAGGCCACTGCTCATTGCGCGCGTGCAGGGGGGTTGGCCGGAGTCTACGGAGAGCACCCGTGCCTTGCAGACGGTCCCAACAGCCACCCTGTCTCTCCCAACCCTCCAGCGCCGTCACATGGGGGCTCACTCAGCGTAAGAGGGATTACAGTTGAGTGGGGAGCATTACATAACGTTGTAAGAGCCCCCCGTGCATGATCGAGGTTTCACAAATAGCAGCCTTGGAAATACACAAAGCATTGTTTTCCAACCACTGGGCAGATAGGGGTAGGTGTGGGCTATACATACGCAACGTGTGGGTGGCGTGAGTTGCAGGAGTCTGCTTTGACCGCTAAGGCAAGAACAGCTCTCCAAAGCTAGGCAAGTGCAAAACAAGATCATGACTGTGGCACACTGTTGTAGGAGTTTATCTAAATTAAATATCGCAGGTGTCAGCAAAGGCGGCACATTAACTGAAGAGGAGTCAATAAGGAAGAAAAGATATCAGCTAGTTGAAAGAATGCTTCTGTCAAAATGACTGATGGCACGTGCAACGATGCACATTATTTAAAAGAAAACCTGGTTCCTCCAGTTCATGAATGGGAATCAATTAACATTGTTACAAGCTGAATCCCAGGTGATTCTCTTATATTCTCCAAATTGGATTAGCAGATTGTTTTGATAAATAGCTCCAAACCAGTTAATAATTCAAAAACAAAGATTTAAACAAAGAGTCGGGTTAATGAAGGGATTGTACATTCTGTGTTCTGCTGAAAACAACATGGACAGCATCTTAGTCACAGTGTTGAGGAGACTGTACTGCACATTACTGTACAGTACGTGTGAGGGAAGACAACAACACCATCCTGGCACTGCCTCCATTCGGCCCATCCAAATGTGACTACACAGCATTGCATAACCCCAATATTCACTCATTTCTGACCTACGGCAGCAAACTAGACCTGGCTCTGGAACCCGGCCCAGTCTCTCTAATCACACTATTATTCCTGCTGCGTCACTTATCCAGCAAACAAAGAGCAGCTTTGATGAGTCTCCTGGTGTAACCAATGGTCCTGGTCCTCCACCTATTGGGCGCTTCTTCCTGCAACTCCTCGCTGAGGATGCTTTGGTCTAATAAGCGCTCTGACGCACTGCCAGGACAAAGCTGCAGCTTCCCAACCCGGAGCAGCTGCTTACTAACAGATAGGGAGGTGTTCTGGTGAAAAAAAACGACAAGTACCATTGTGTTCCATACGTTTTTTTAATGTAATGTCTTTGCTTTACACTGGAGAACAATGCATTGACAAAATCAGAGCAGAACGCCACGTTTTGCTGAAAATAACTACACTCTTGGGAGAGGCTAGGATAAAACTAGGCTAGCTGGAGAGGCCCGGAGAAAAGCCTGCGGCTCAGGAGCACGAGAAGCCTCTAGATGTTAGAGCCAAGCTTTAGAGGGGGAAAGTCACAGTATTTATACGTGTTGACAGTGTTGATGAACAGCTTCACTGTTTACTTGAAGCATGGTTCAACAATGTGGCAACAGTATGAAAGCGGGTTGCAGCTGATGCCGCAACAAACGTCTGAGTGTTTCTGGGAATTTCGTCTTGGCCAGAGACTGTGGATGTGACAGTTGTACCGATCAGGAAATCACTCAGTGTGACATGATAAGACAGATTCTTTTACTGTCTGATTATCTGCCTGAGAATGGGCATTGTGTAAATCAAAGTCCAGCCACCAGTGGCCAATGCACGCACAAGGAAGTGCAGGAGAGGGAGGGCATCGCAAACACACAGAAAAGCAGGAAAAGCAACAAGCAGCTTAACAGAGGGACACCGTACAGTTCACAGGCTCGCTCTGTCCGGCCTGAGGTCATGTTGCTGCACAGGGATTTGTAGTGATACTCATGCATGTGAGTTATGCCACCAAATGCCAAGCAGGATTATGACAGTTTTGCTATTGGTTAGAGCCGCGACTAATTCTTTTTGTTCAGAAATGACCTAAAATAGATTGAATTACTGTTTCAGCAACACTATTCGGACTGGCTGTATGAAGATTTTTGTCAAACGTAACAGAATTTTTGCTTTACATTTTTTTCAGACAACAACTCTTTTGTAAAAAATAACACCAATGAGGCGGCCAACAATAATAATAAGTTCACTTTGGTTGCATTTTTGGCAAGCAAAATGTTTAAAGTACACACTCATATCTGGCTTCAACCACCAAAATACCAGGATAATGTTTTAGTCCATGTATGTATTTATATACTGACTTGGCAAATGAGGGACATATTCATGTCCACAGACTTGTCAACAGATTTGTCAGGCACAGATTGTGACTTCAATTTTAGTTGCAACTTTCACCTCTCAACAGTCTGTTGTTGCAGTTGAAATAAACCATTTATCACATTTAGCTTCAGCAATGCTTTCAGCAAAACATGGAAATCTTGTGGCACACCGTTTTTCCAGCCTCTCTCTTTCCCTCTGCGGGTGCAGTTTTCGCAACTCATGGAAGCAAGAACCAAAGACAGACACACCCAAATCTCTGGATATGCAAACTTTATAAAAATAAAACGCAACACATGTACACACAAAGATGTATTTTTGCAAAGTATTCTCCTTACTAGAGATTAATAAAGCCTCCTGAATTACCTGATACTAAGAACATCTGTCTGCTCCACAAATATAATCCCTATGTTTCCACCACAGCTGTATTCTAGACACAAAAAACACTCCTGGTGATTTAAACCTGTGTCTCTCTGACTCTTTCCTCTGTGACTGATGCAGATGCTGTGCACAGCATAAGACCTGTAATGCATGATCCACCAGCAGCCTCGAGAGAGTACTGGCACCATGCTTGACCCAGAAAAAAAGCACTCTCACACACAGAGCTTAAAAATAGCCCGGTCACAATAATCCAAGCATACGCAAGCAGAGTGCTTGACGTTGTTTGTTCAGAGAATATGCTCATTCCCTTCTAAAAATACAGTCTCTGCCCCCCTCTAGGCAGTGACGCAATAGCAGCACACGCCAATGCACAGCGCTCATCACAAAGCAGCCCCCAATGTTCCTGCTCCTGTTTCGACAAAACCGAAGCCTGCCATAACTACAAGACGCTTCTGAGTGGGATTGTGTTTTGTACCTCTTCCCACCATCATTTCCGTAGTCCGCCAGCTGTGGCCGGACCGCGCAGCCTGAAGTGTGGATGCTGCCTCTAAAAAAGGTGTGATGAACCATCAGAGGAGAAGGGGTGTGACTGTTTAAAATCAAGGTATTTGCTTTAAAATCAGTTTTAAGGCTGAATTAAAGGCAGTGGCAGGAACACATCAGTCTGTGAAACTTTCCAGACAACATGATGCACGAGGCACCTCAGAAGCCCTAAGGAAGATTCTTGTAAACACAGCTACATCTGTGAGTACAAGAGTCATCATAAACAAACAAACAAACAAACAAAAAAAACGCTCGGAGATGTGCACATCTGCTCACCTCTAAACACAGCTAAGTGACCTGAACAGATGAAACCTGCTTACTCCACAAAACAAAGACCGGATTAGTCATCTCAGGCCCAAGGCTCTTGTTTCTACTGCAACATGTTACGCACCTTTCACTCTGAGTGTGATTTTCTTTGCCGCTTCAGGCAGTCCTGTCCTTACTACAATAATGGAAAGTGGCATTACTAAATCTGTCCGAAGATGCAACATATAGCCCAGGACTGACAGCTATATGCACAGCACAGAGAGCAACAGCTGGGCCTTGCTGTCAGACACTGAACAGAACACTGGGAGGGTCGAGTTGACTCACAGGAGGCATTACTTAAAGGCCACAATGGTGGCGCCCCTTTAAATTTAGCTATGTTTTACAAAACACCACATTGAGGTGGAGCACCAGAGAAGGTGGTGAGTCCCAGAGGAGTTTGGGTGGGTGGGTGGGGGGAGCAGGATTTCCCTCATGAGTGACCGGAGGCAAGACCCCTTTAAAACACAAGTGGAAAATTTCAGCCCCTTGACTGCCTAAAATACCATAGATCAGTTTCACAGTGTTGCCTTGATATTGCAGAGACAACCTCAGCCATGACAACCACCGCAAACACAAACTCAGCCTGTGACGAGAACCCTTGATCGGGTTGATGGGCTTAACCACCAATCCAGTTAAAATGTCAAAAGGCTTGAGACAATTCTGTCTGCGCTGGGTTCAGCGTGATACATGGCTAGTGTGAGGGAGTTTACCTTCCACCTGTAACGGCTAAAGAGGAACGTATTTCAAATTACACAAGATAAAATTCTAATCTCATCACACTGTATTATACTGAGATTAGACTTCTGTATCCAGCTGAGTGTCTTATAAGGGCACAAGATAGAAGTCTTTAAGGAGCATAAATGTGATAAGTTTATCTGACTCAGTACAAAAAAATATTCACACCATACAAAATGTGCTCCTGTTAGGACTTAATCAAGAATGCTACTTTCATCCTCATCTACAAATGTACCTGTACTAATCAAGCTTTTATTATTTAACCGTTTTATATGCTCCACAGGAGAGAGGCTGGAGTATTTCGGTGTAGTATGCAGGTGCAGCTGGGGCGGACAAAGACCACGTTTTACTTTGCCTGACTTCAATAAAGCACTGAAGCGGTGAGCAAACATTTACCTTTTCCCTGTATTTAAAAAGTGGTCAGGTTTCTTTGTAGGCTGCACCACATAATGCACAGCTCCAAAAAAAAAAAAGGAGGACAAAGAGAGGGGAAAACATTTTCAGTGATCCATTATTTAGTTGTTTTAAACTGGGGCTGAACTAATAAAAGAGACAAATGTAGGATGCAGCATAATGAGATCTTCAAACACGGGAGCACAACACAAAAAGCTACAACAACATGAGTAATCGCCATCACTATAAGCCGACAAAGCCGTACGATCATGTTAACTGATGCGTCATCTTGTTCCTATACCGTAAAGCTCCCACGGTGCGTCCTATAAAATGGTCAGCGCTCTCTCCGTCCCTCAGGCCCGTGCTCTTCCACAGGCTACGGAGGTGGGATGCACAACCTGCCCTTGTTCTTTACTCATCGCAGTACAAGGGGAAAGCTAAAAATACTTGACACCCTGTGAGCATCTCCTCCATTGTGTTCCTCCTCCTTCTCCTCCTCGTCCTATTCCTCCTACAGTAGCCCTGCAAACAAGAGCTGCTTCTAAAAATGAGCCTACACAGGGAGGCAATGAACAAGAACAACCATCATGCGCGCGCACACGGTCGAGCGTGGCGTTGTAAGAAAAGTTTAATTACTAGTAAAAGAGATTCATTCAGCTGTACAAATTGTTAATCGCCCTCTATCTATACACACTGGCAAGATATTCTTAAAGGATGTCACAGCTGCTCATTTACTGCTTGGAAATGTCACATAGAGCGATTTACAATTAATTTAAAAAAAAACAACTGAAATGTCTAGCTGCTGCAATGATATCAGCTATTTTTGTTCTTTCAAACTATATGGCTGCGTAGCTGTGCACGATCGCGGGATGTGCACATCAGTTAATCTCACCGAGTCAAACCGAAGCTTCGAACCAGTGGAAAATAAGTCAAGTTTTGGATTTAATACCCCCGCAGCATGTAATTAAAATTCAACATAAATAAATCTGGTGCCTAGTGACTGCTGAGAACTTTAAGCTGCTTTAATAATTGGAGCCATTGTTTTCTTATGCCTCAGTGGTGCTCATCAGCCCACCGTTTTCCAAAACGGGCCCGTTACATACCAACTCTATCTCTAATCAACACCACGCTTCATTCTGCAAACCAAAATTAGATGACCTTATATGCAAATTACACTTGGATTAATCAGTTACGTGCCAAGGTTAAACGAGGATCTCCCCTTGCTGTCATTCTCTCCGAGCGCTCAGACAGCCTAAATCAACTGCGTAGAGAGCGGTCTTATGTAACTCCGGCAGATACAGAAAAGGAAAGCATCGCTACACTTGCATTTTGTCCGTTCCATTAACTAATTCATGTAACCCACGGACCACAGGATAGGAAATGCTTTGGTACATTTAGACAATCTCTCCCAAACATCCCCATCAGTCGCTCAGTGTGACTGTTTGGCAGCAACAAGATGCTGATTCAAATTAAGGCCTCCTTGCTAATGTGGAGCCTATCGCTGAGTGCTCGCTCACCACTGACAGCACAAAGGCTTGACACAAAGGCTCGGATGAGTAGCAACAAATGCATTTCCAGCATCACTGCCACTGGCAGTCTCACTCCATAGTGCAAAGTAGCTTTGATTACATGACATACTACAGTGATGTGGCTCAGATTCATTACTGCAGCGAGGCAACACCTACATTACAAGTTTACGGCAGAATCCAGGCAGATCCACAAGTTTCAGAGATTCAAACTGCAAGATCTGACAGTTTGCAGTCACTCAAAGGGAGAATGAAGTGAGCATTCGATGAGAAATTTTTTAAAAAACTGATAAGAGTAAAATGAAGAATAACTTGTGTTACAAGACGGTGCCTAAAATAGAAAAAACTGAGGAAGCAGGGACAGATTTGTGCCTGCTTTCAGACAGAGAATGCCTTAAACAAACAGAAAAATAAGACAAACTTCTTAAGTGTCAAATGTCTCTATGCAAGCAAGTGTTCCTCTACAGTTTAGAAAGCAGTGGCAGCTTTTTTGGTCACTCTAAAATTATGGTAGAAACAAACAAAGTCAAAAGGTAAACAGAAACTATTGTGACGTGGTCTAGAGTCTATTTTTAGTTTCCCATATTTAAAAAAACTAAAAAAAAATTCAACAGCCCTCACACAAGTGGCAGTGCAACTTTTTATAATAACGATGACAGAGAAAAGAAATGAAATGGATTATATTCAACAAAACTTGTGAGGGAAAAATGTTTCGCCTTAGGCCAAAATGTATTTCCTTTCCTGCCCCTTTATCCTCTCCATCACTGCTTGAACAGGGGGGTTACCATGGAGACACAGTGGGCCCTTTTCTTATTGGTTGCCAAGATGAAGTCAGAGTGACGAGGAAAGTAGAGACCAGACGCTGCTGGGGCTGATACTTCTTTCTCCTGTTTCTCCTGTCTCCACTTTCACTTTTGTCTGCCTCTGTTCTTCCTCACCACGGCTCATTTTCACCGCTCTCTGCTTTTCATTATAGCAGCTGTCAAAAACACTCGCTGATTCTACCACATCTTCTACCGAAATATTTGCTGGTGTGATACAGTTGGTATAACAGCGAATATTCACAGACATGCTGTTTAAAAACTGTTTTGTGTCCTCTGCTAATAACATACTTTCCTTAAAACGAATGTCAAGACAAGCCTGCTGCAACCTGCATCGTAGCTACAACCAATTCTCTGGGAAATCATGACGCAAGTTCTCATTAAGAAGTCTAAGTTTAACCTCGTGGAATTCTAACAGCTCTGCTTTTAAATAGGAGTTGACTTGATTTTTTGAGGGCCAATACAAAACTGATATATTAGTAATCAAGGAGGCCGGTAATGAATATGTAGAACCGAACTACATTCCCTCAAAACCCTCTGGCAGGTTTGAAAGGCATGCTGTCTTAAAAAGAGAGAAATAAAAAAACAATCGCCGAAACAACATTTATCAGATTCAGAAACCGTAAAAAGTGAGACGATCATTGGATTTTCAACTGTCTGACAGTCTTTGAATGAATCATGAGTGATGTACAGTGCTACTGGTAAATGTAATCAAATCTAAGCTAAAATTGTGATATTTAATCAAAATTACTACATTTTACATATCTAATACGCCCTATCACACTTGAATTTGTTCTATGGCACTTGTCTAGATTGTTTTCTCCTAAATAGATCCTTGATTGTCAGGAGGAAACATACATCTCCTCTCAGATGTATGTCACTTTGGATAAAAGTGTCTGCTAAAAGAAATTGTAGAATTGTAATTAGAAACTTACCAAAAATACACTAAAAAAAACAAAATATCTTGCACTAACAGAATTCACTGTGGTTACACAGAGGAGATAGGAGACAAGTTTGGAAACAAACATAAGATAGATAAATATAAGAGGCTACAGTATGTGTCACCATTTTTTGTTTGTCAGTTTATTGTTAACCGCTACATTCACTAAAAATGGTGTACATGTTGATTACAGGTTTTTTCAATTTTGCAAAAAATTATAATGAAAGAAAATCAACTTTTTTTCCCTTTTTCCATGATTTATGTCATTAAACTGTGACACATTTTGGGCGCCGCTATAGCTCCTGGTTGAGCTGGCGTCCCATGTGCAGGGCTACAGTCCCAATGTGGAGGTCATGAGTTCGAATCCCGCTCATGACCCTTTCCCACATGTCCTCCCCCCATTCTTCTCCCCTACTTTCCTGTCTCTCTTTGACTACACTATCCAATAAAGGCACAAAGGCCAAAAAAAAAGATAACTTAAAAACTGTGACACATTTTGGAGTTTTCTCTACTTCAAGCCATCTTTGCACTGTTTCTAAAGAGGAAACTTTATATCGCAGTAAAAAAAAAATACAAATAAAAAAAGAGCCTACAGTGAGCAGATTAAAAGTACATACAACCAGCGCATTTTTTAATTAAAACGTTGAAGAAAAAAAATAACAACATTGATAATCAGAAAAATGCTAGATATCGTCTCTAATAATCATCCATTCCGATATCAGCCGACCCCTGCCTGCTTTCAAATATCTAGCAGTGAGATGGAAGAACAGGAATATGGCAACATAATAATATTTGATTGTATCCTTGGAAAGAAATTAGTCTGTCTCTGTGTCCCATTTTCACCTGCTCTTGTGGCTGAAAGGAAAGTGGCTCTGAAAACTTTGAAGTAAATTGGGGACAGAGGAAGAGAAAATATGCAAGCATCAGGCAAAAAAAAAGTATACTACAGGAACAATGGCAAACTAAGGGGGAACATGAAGATGAAATTGTGTTTGATCAGTGAGTTCATTAGACAGAATGAATGTTAAATTCTTTGGCAGATTCATCCCTCACAAGTGCTGCAATATATATAACTAACCTTTTGTTCGAGTGACTGCAAGAGACTTAGAACAAGAAACTCATAAAAGGAAGAACAACTCTGATCTTAATTCATAATCTGCATCAGCATTTGTATTGTGTTCCATCAGTCTTTAGTTTCTGCTTTAAAGACATTTAAATCCCTGAATCATCAGTTCAGTGAGGAGGCCTGTTCATTTAGAGGACACCGTGCATCCAGGCACATTACTGATCAATGATGGGAAAGCTGCCCATTAAAAGCTGAAGCCATCTGCTGCCCTTTGGTGAAATACCTCAAACCCTCTTGTGCAGCACAAATAATGCAGCCTTTCCAAAAGTGTTCTACTCACTGACCAAAGAGTGAAGCCGTCTCTCATGCTGACCATAAAAGGCCATTTTCAAAGATGCTCTTGGTCCTATGACTTTGGCTAACATTTCAATGGGTTCTGAGGTCAGGTTTCAGCCTTGTGGAAAACCTTGTGGGATTCTCTTATCAGAGTCAAAGCCTATAAAAACCAGAAACTCTCAGTCTTGTACAATAAAGGCTTCTGATGGCTCTCTCTCACACACGGACAGACACCCCACTCTGAATGGAGACGTGGGGCTTTGTGTGACCTATAGAAGCAGAGAAAGGGTATCGCAGAGACACATCCCAATAAAAGCCTATACGGTCGCGGTAGGTGAGGGGATGTGGGGAAGGGGGAGTTAGGGGTCTGAAGGAGTCTATTTTTAGGTTCAGAGAAATCAGGTGTCTGTGGCCAGTGGAAAAGAAAAGCGAACGTGGGTAAAGTGACATGAAGCAGTGCTGTCGCTTTCATTTTACACGATCCATGTGACTCAGAGCGCTGCGAGGACTGGGGGAAGAGCAAAACACAAACATACAAAATGGCATATATGTTCTGTACTGATGTAAAGCCGGAAAGTAAATTTTTTTAAAAAAGGGGGTCGATAGATTGACGGTCAAAAAAAAAAAAAGAAGAAGCGAGCAAGAAGAAGTCCAGCAACCAGCACTTTCTTCAATGACTGAGAGGTGCACACAGCAGTTCTAATTCACAACAGACTATGCTCCTTGCAGATTAGATTAGCAAACACATCGACTTTGCCTCACAGAAGCAGATCCTTCTGCTTAAGAGCCGAGGAAGTTTTGTGTTAGAGAGGGCGTGTGCCAGACTGCCTTGATTTCACTTCATCTACGGAGCCTGGTGATTATCACTACAAAAAAAAAAACAGTCTCCCTTCCCCGTTAGGATGCACGTAACACACTCGATTCCGCTTCCATAAAACGAAACTCGAGTGGAGACACAGTAAAGGTGGACGACTGCTATAAAAAGACCTCCGCTCTTTTATGGAGTCCACCCACATTGCCAGAAAAACTGGTGTCCAAAGGGAAGGGGACGCGGAGCAGAGACCCGCACAGAGCGTCTGCTTTCGTCTCATTTCCCAGACAACGCCACTGTAGGAGCATTAGCAATGATGTGCCATTCATCAGCTGGCTCATCAGGGATGCGTGGGGACAGGTTGTACCCCTGTTGTCCCTGTCAACAGCGCCACACCAGCATTAGCATCACCTGCTTTGTTCGAGGGAGCTGAGGTGGGAGGGCGGGTTGGGGGGGAGAAGGACGGAGTCGCTGGAGCTCGAGGTGCAGAGAAAACACAATGTTCCATTCAGTGCTTGGCCGGCGCCCAGGTGCACGATGGAGGCTCATGTGAAGTACTGTCATGATGCCTGATTGTCTGCTCAAGATGAATTAAAAGAAAAATTAGACCTTCAGATAAACAGACAGCTGGAAATGTGTTTATACTCTTCTTAAGAGGACATCATAAACTCTTGAGAGGTTTCTTTCAGAACTGCTTCAAATCAGTGGGTGCACTGATAGCGACGATGAAAATGTTACTGGTTAGTGAAGCTGTTTGGACTGCATTGATATTCACTCCAAATGCATGACTGAAAAATGATACTGTTAATTTCTGAAACTGATGATGTCCAACATTCCACCCAAGTTTTCACAGTGAAACGGGTCAGTACCTGATCATTCAGGCTTGTCAAGTCTAGTCAATTTTATTTATACAGCCAGAAATCACAAGCCAAACATTTGCCTCAAGGGGCTTCATAATCCTGACAGCATTGGATACCTTCTGTCCTTAAATCCAGGCTACACGATCAGCGCATTCCCAGTGTTGCATTACTCTTGCGTTTCAACTAATCTTGAGCCAGGAGCACATCGATCAAGTTAACACGTGACATCGATGCACAGGCAGATCAGTTAACTGGAAGCTCTGTCTTATTCCCAAAGCGTGTCATGGGTGCGGCGCGTGTCATTTGTGTCGCTGCCTACCACCCAAAGCATTGGTGGGGAAAAAATCCATTTACAAGCACAAAAGAAGATCAAATTTATATGCCAGACTTTAAGGGTGCAGTTTTTTATAATTGTTTGCATTACTTTAAGAAATAAGATGCTTCCCTATTACCATTTTGTTCTACTGTTACCCAAAATTCTGGTATTGTGCATTAGAAGCCATAGTGTGTGAGCAGTGCAGCGCATAAAGAAACAGGATGTGATGTTCTTCATCTATCAATCATCATGATCTAATTCTAACGGGGACATTAGGCTGATCATGACAGTGTTTCAGCTGACTGCTGAGGACCCAAACAACATGTGAGAGGAAGGTTCCAGAGTAGAAGCAATCGCTTGTATTATCCTTCACAAAATGATTCAAATAAATCCGTTCCCATCTTTAACAGCACAGAACAACCACCGAGAGCTGGTTGGTTAGTGTCACTTCTTGCTTCAGTAACTGCCAACCCAACAGTCGTGTCCTTTGACAGACAATAAGCAAAGATCGTGGGGGATTTTATTAAGTTTCTTTCTCTACGACTGGACACCTTAAAGATTCACTCACAACTGGTGAAAATCCCCCCTCCGGTGCCGTCAGTGCCTATAAAAATCTGTCTATTGACCGTCAGAGAAATGACACTAACAGGACATGACTCTTTGTATGCGGAAGTTATCAGCTGTGGGCAAAATTATTTACACTATACAGTCTAGGATTAGGTGCAGGGTTTGTTGTGAATCTTGCTTAATACCTTTAGTATCTCCGTTTAAGCTTGTTTAACAAATTGAATTCCCAACATTACATGGCAAGCTGTAGAATAAATTGACTTTTCTAATATCCTAACAAAGTAATCACAGGGAGCTGGCTAATGCAGCCATATGAACAATTCCCCCACTCTGACAAATGAGCCCTGGAGAGATTACGGGCAGCACGATTTAAAATAAATAAATAAAAAAAACGGGAGTGAGAAACCTACAATAAAAAAACACTACTTACTGTTTGACTATCTCTGCCGCTATCCACTGCATCTTATCAGCTAGATTATACCGCTGTCTTGTTCTGGGTGGGACTGACAGTGATTGTGCTTTATGGTGGGTGGGATACTAGATGTAGGAGCTCAGCCTGCAAGAGACTTCCAAAATAGTCCACACTGTGGTCGACGTAAAGAGCCAAGACTTCGAATTGTAAGAGGCTGCACATAGCAACACCAATATTACACAACAGGTTTTTTACAAAATAAGCAGAGATGGAGCAACGTGATGAAGAAAATGTCAGATTACCACACAAATAAGCATCTGACACAAATACATTTATATCTTCAGAGCAGCATCTACAGTATGTAAGAGCAGCTATAGCAACACCACGCTGAATCTATGACCTTATTTACCACAGCTCATTCGCTCATGTAGCTCATTTTTTTACTGTTTGTACCTGGTGTTTCTTTACTCTTCCTGTGCCAACGATCACATCTGATAATCAGCTCAAATAGTACAAACGTGGAACCAAAAAAAAAAAAAAATGCGGTGAGCAGCTGCATACGTCATTCAAAGTTTAACAGGCAGGAAGTGCGCCTCGCCTCACTCCCTCGACTGAAATGCTGTTACTCAATGGCTGCGTGCTCATTTGTTTGCCCGTGCTCTTACAAGTGACAGCATTATTGAGTTCTGCTGCGAGAAAATCATAAGCAAAACCGGCGGTTATTGTAGAAACACAGCAGATCTGTCACATGCGAGAATACCACAAACAGACAGACACCACACACTGCTTTGAATGTTCAAACAAGGCTGGGACACGAGCTCAAAAGCTACCGGCTCCTCTGTCAGGAATTTTCCACTCCATCGTCACTCAGACATACAGCATATATTTTCAGCGTTTTCCTCCTGACCATCACGGTTGTGGGGCACTCCTATAACTGTACAACACAAGTGGGTAATTTTTAGTCTTGGAGAAGAGACCTGTGCGACACAAATGAGCAAACACTGGCACGGTGTCTGAATGCGGTTAATTAACTGCTTTAATTCAACAGCTACAACTTGTGAACACAAAGCACAGAAGAAGACTGCATCCAAAATTCACAACTGTACAGACAATAGGCTGATTCATAATCACCTCCACTGCTTCTCCTTCAGTGGTGAGAAATTGTGTTTGTTTGTCTGATGTGTTACATTCAAGAGAGGCACCTGAGAGTTTCAGAGCTATCAGGTTTCTGACTCTCAACTACCACTCACTAATATTCCCTCCTCGTAGATGCTTCAGAACATATGAAACGTAGCGCTGCTTCAGGTCTCTTTAGGCGAGAAATACTTTTGAAATGGAGTAATAAAATTACTAATTCAGACAACGACAACAAGAAAACAAGGCAACAACAACAACAAAGGGACCACTAAACTCAACCAATTTCACATCCAGACTGTAGCTGCACAGAAATTTGCAGTCCCAAAGCTACAACCCTAATTTTCTAGGAAATAACTCATGCAATATTTATACTGAATGAATATTTGAAATCTGTTAAAACTACTTGGCTACTTAAAAAAAAAATCTTTGCAGAATGGCATTCTAGAGAGCCTTTTTCTGGGACAGGGATGTTACAGATTGCAACTAGATTCAGTCAGCAACAGTAAAGGCAAGATGTTGCTGTAGGTGGGGCTGCTTTAACACAAAATCACATCAAAAAGAACCTTCTTATTGGAAAATATTATCAAGGTCGAGTGCCAAAAAATGGGTTATGCCTTTAAGAAGATCTAAAAATCAAAATGACGTAACGTTAGAGTGATCGGACATGTTCTAGAAACTATTTAACAGCATGGCCCAGTGCCAGTGTCTGCACTCACAGACACTCAAATACACCTGCAATGCATATTTAAGTTTGCAGGTTAAGACGAACGTGAGCTGTCTTGAAGACTTATTTGAGACCTGTCAGTACATTTCTGCGTGTTTGCAATGCTGCAGAACTTGCTTGCAGGAACTACCCATAATTCATAGTGTTTTCAAATGTCAAGAATGTCATTGAGGAGAGGAATCACTATAAACATGGAAAGTGTATTGCGCAGCAAGAAGTTCCTTTATGAATTCTACTATAAAACTTTCATTTTACTGGCTTGCAGAAGTAAAAACTCACCGTCCCTTTTCTCACTGAGCATTTTGAGTCCTTGTACACTCACGTACTCAGAGTGCTCGGTTCATTAGGCTGGACATTGGGAAACTAGAACTATCATTACTTGAACAAATTGCAATATCAAATTCAGCTAATACTGTGACAGGGGCCATTTAACAGAATACTTTTACTCAGTTACAATTTTGAATATGTTTTCAATTACAAAAAGGTAGTCAAAAAAACGACACTCTCCAAAGCGTGAAAGTCGCCATAGAGATTTGTGAATTTGCATCGCTGACGCAGTCGTGCCTTTAGACCACATGTATTTGTGTGAGTGCGTCTACTGGGGAAGGGGAAGGAAATCCACGGTCAAAAAACTGGTTACGCAAATGTCTTGAGAAGCTGCCGTGTTTACAGCAAAGAAACCTCACCAGTAGTTAAAGGTCACAGTGACACCCTAAAGGACATACACGACGGGTGAGGAAGTGTGAATTCTGGGTCATGAGTGATGCTGCAGTCGACGGCCTTCGCTTCCGACGCTTTGCTTTAATCACAAAAGTAGCAGTAACTAAAAAAAAAAATTTTTTTAAAAAAGAGCCTCGTATTCACCTACAGCTTTTCTGAGTTAACTGTTAAAAGCAGCAGTGCCATTGTGTGTCACTTTGTGTCTTTTTTTGTCCCGTACTTTGTTTTGTCCTTTCAGCATATCACCTGATCTTTGAGCTACCTCTACGGTGTTTATTCTTAGGCACTGTTTGACTGATTTCTATCTGCTATTCTTTTCTCTCTTCCCGTTACGTTCACCCCAACCAGTCCAGGCAGATGGTTGCCTCCCTGATTTAGGTTCTTCTGCAGGTTTTTTTTTCCGATTAAAAGGGGAGTTTTTAATCTTCCCACTGTCGCCAGTGAGATTGCTCAGGTGGAATATTTTGGATTTGTTTTATATCTGTAATATTGTCAGGTCTTCACCTTACTGTGTGAAGTGTCTTGAGATGACTTGTGTTTCGAATTGGCTCTGTACAAATAAAACTGAGCAGAACAGATTTTTAGAAATAGAGGAACATAAGCAATGTCTGTTGAAAAGTTCAAACCACAAGAGACTCAGAGGAGAACAGTGTGTCTTTAAAAAAAGCACAGTCTGTCTATAATTCAGTTCAAGAAAGAACATAGACATTTTTTGTGAAGTGCTCTTCACCACTCCAGTATCTGTTTTCATCCTGCTTAGAAAATGGCCAATGAAAGGTTCTAGATCACAGAGCAGCTGATGGGAAGCGTGTTACACAAATCTCACTAACATTGTGGCCTCTAGGAAGCAGGACACAAGTTTTAACATGTCACAAGTAAGTGTGCACTCTGCGTTCATAGTATCATTGTCCAACAGACAATTCATCTCGGTATGTGTGCCCTGTCAACATTCTCCAAGTGCAGGCTAGATCTTGTTCCTGTACAGCTGATCGCCGTTGTGGAGCACAAATAAAATCTCAAAACTAGTCTCAAATGGTAATTCGGAGACATGCTGCGATGCTGGGAATAAAGCAGGAGGGGTGTCACAGTGGAGTGGCAGTGCAGCGGCTCCTGCCCTCATAGCAGAGCCATCATCTGGACAACAGACGCCACAGCCTCCGAGTCAGCACTGCCTCCATGACTCACCCAGGCCCTGCTGAGTCAAATGAACTCTTGATGCCGAAACCCATAAAGTCATACCGAAAGAGAAATGGGCCTCGAGCATGCAAAAACAGCTTTTAAGTTAAATCAAGCAGATTACAATCTATGGAAGATTTGAGCTACCTGGTGAACCTGCTGAGTGGGATCACATTTTTTGGTTAATCAAACAAGCTGTGATGTGCAGCAGGGTCTTACATAAACTCACACACATGGGTGAGAAAACCAGTCAGTTAAAATAGATGCATGATAACATCAGCACAGCATACAGTCAGGACACAGAGAGGAACATTTCATCAGCTTTAACAAGCATGCCTGTGTGCAGCAGCAGCAGCAACAGGGCCATGGCATGAGAGCAGAGGAATACGCTGCACTTCTTCTTCAGCCCCGAGAAGGAATGCAAAGTTGGTGTAAACACATCTGGTGGCGGGTTATGACAGCACGTGTTATTTAAACCCTTGTATAAAAAAATAAATCAGATTTAGTTAACGTGACGCTGCATCTCCGAGAGGGATGATCACATTTGAACTGGAGTAAACCCACCGTCAGTTAGTTACCTAGCAACATGGCAGCACGGTAATGACAAATTGATGGCTTGCAATGCTCATCACATACCTGGACCTGATGCACAACGCCGATGCACCGCTGCTGGCTTCACCGCGCTCCAGCACGCACGGACTCAGAGTTCATGGGCCTTTCTCCGGGTTCTGGGGTCACTCCTTTTCTCCGGTAACTCGGGTTCCCTTCAGTACGAAGCACCGCCGAGGTCTGGAAACGATGCCATAACTGACAGGGACGCACCGAAAGTCAGCGACTGATTTCCTTTACGTTCGTTCGGCCCTTCGGCAGAGGAAGGGGTGCGACACGTAAAGATGACACGGAGGGAAACATCATCAGCAGCCCCGGAGAGCGCTAATATATCAACCAGCGTTTCTGTTTACAAAATCTGGCCACATCATTGCGCTGGACGAACCCGCACGTTGGATTTCCTCAATCTACCGAGAGAGCGAGAGAGAGGGGAAAAAAATGGCCAAAGTAAGCTGTGGTTAGAAAAAAAAAATGTCCTTGAATATCCGAGCTACCCTCGCATGAGTTGGCGGCCGGGCTCGTCCTGTGTGGTGGAGGGGAGGGAAACGAGTCGGCGGCGAGCTCAACCCCGCAGCGGCTGCCTCCGTCCAGAGAACCGGGAAGAGCGACGAGCGAACACATGAAGAGCTCTCGCCATCGTAAGTTGTCACTCCTCAAGTCTGAACCGCTGCAAGACTTCAGTCCTTTCAAGCACGACACCAAATACCGTCGAGCTACCGCGAGGACGGCGACGTTTCTGGTGCGATTTTTAGAAATAAAAGTCGGACTTACTGCGTATTTAGCTTGAAGTTGCGACCGTTGAAAAGCTGCCGCTCGTCCGTTGTTTCTTTCCTGGAGCGGCTATTTCACCCAGTACATCCACCGCCCATTGCGCCCTCCTATCACTTCAGCGCTAACATGAATGATATTCAAATGAGACAGCGTGAACAACACACCGCTTATTGTTTCCTTCTGAAGGGTTGGCCACACAACTTCCGGTGTGTGTGTCTTCCGTTCAGCAGCTTGAAGACAAGCGTCCAGCTGAGCCGTTCGGTGACAGGACGCCCCCTGCTGGCAGCGCGGCACACGGTCTGAACGCAGGAACCACAGTTTAGTAGCAAGTTTTTATCAATTATTGAAATTATTATTAGATTTAATGCATTTTAATCTCAGTTTTATTTGTTTTTTCTATTTTTCTTGGATGATAGTGGTCCTTCTAATCTTTGAATTGAGTTTGAATTATTGTACTTGTGAGAGGAAATCAAAAGAAGGTCATGTTAAGGTATGTAGGTGAAATATATATTTTTTAAAATATATTTTTTAATTAAAAAAAGAATATGCACATACACATATGTTTTTTTGGGGGGTGTTTTTGTTTTTGTTTTTTTATTATTAACGTGGGATTTCGTGGAGGATTATTCATCCTTCTAAGGAAAAAAATGACTAATATGTTATTATGATATGTTTTTATAGTAAGTGAAACAGGAAGAGCAGGTCTTGAGAGAAGACAAGCCCATTGACATCAATGATTTCCATACTTTTGCCTAGATTTCTGATATATTATGTACACCATCATCTAAAATAGTAACAATATAGCTACAAATGTACTATTATAGGTTCAAAAGCTAGCTAGTTGACCTTAAGTTAAGCTCATTACATTATGCTGTAGCACTAGCTAGCTAGCTTGAATTCTTTGATGCTGACTATATTTCTATCAGGAACTGAAATGTAAGTGATTACAAAATGAAAACAAATTTAAAGCTAATTTCTGTAGGAGTTGTGCAGGGTTTGTTGTGCAGTTTAAAGCACTGAGACGATTGTCCACAAGCATCCTTGTCAAAACTGAAAAAGAGGGAATCATTTATCTTCATTTGGAAGTACCAGGAGTACCAGGTTGTTCAGTGTCAAGTGATGGAAAAATATAATCAAGAGTATAATTATGTAAGCCAGCTGACTCATGTGTTTACATGTTTATTATGCATCGAAATATATAATCATGTAAGCTAAATGTGTGAATGTATGTGATGGTAAATTTTTAGAAGGTTGTCTGTGAAGACTGTCCTTGTGTGGACTGTTCAAGGCAGCTTCGATAAGATTGTTCTGTCAGCTCTCTGGTGCATCAGTACACTTGTTAGTAGACATTCTGCAGGCCACACTGTTCAAGTCACAAGCTGTAACTAAAACAAAGATTTTATGGGGTTTGAATATCAACAACTTTTGACTGTGACTGTTTAGAGATCAAACTGAGCCTGTGAGCAAAGTATGTCACAGGATGTGAAGTTACAAAAGTACATTTATTGGTTGGTGACAATACAGTGAGGGACAAGTCTAGCTATATCCACATTTGTAATGTGTTCAGGTAATTCAGTTTGGATATTATGCATGTATTGTAATCATGCAGCGTAGTTAGTACAATGAAGTGATAGTAAGACAATAAGATTTTTTTTTTGGACCTCAAAAAGTTTGCAGATCAGATGTAATAGCCGACCAGCTTTTTTAATGTCTGCTGCATCAGCCATGACTGCAAATCTGTACATAAGCATACAACATCATTTCTTTCTTGTTATACTTTTCCTCAGCATCATGCAACATTGTAACAACTTCCAGCTCATTGTTTTGGTTTTTAAGGTTGCCAATAGTTCATTCTAATCAGCTTTATTTCCAGGAGCAGCAGAAAACGTTCCAGTAGCAATGCAGTGGTGGAGACAGAGGAGCATTTAACAGCTAAAAATATTTTCCAGAGCAAATGATGCTGATAAAGGAGATTGAAAGAGAGTAAATATTGAACTTCAACTTATTAAACCATCAGAGACGTAGCTTCAAATGAATGATATTGTTGCCTCATAACTGCTAGATGTGTAAATAAGCTACAGTTTGCTAACAGATTGACCAGTGCAACTTTATGAGATGATTATACGTTGATGTTGACTTTACAGCTTATTGCACCAAGGAGCCAAAAGTCAATTACTGAAGGTTTGAACATTCAGAATTTTATATTAGATGCTGTTTATTCAGTGTAAATGACTATTTACAATTTGTAATTACAGTGATATGTTGATTTTCATCCATGATAGTCGTGTAGGTAAAGAGAATTCACTTCACTGGAAAATAAACCCCAAGAGAAAGAAGTTGGTGTTGACTTAAAATCAACAAACAAGACAATAACAAAAGGAGATACAATATTTCTTCTGCCAAAAGGGGCAAAACACGCAGCTTTGAGAGAAACAAGATCGGTATGTTTACCTAATAAGTTTAAATATTAAGGTTAAGACTGTACAATGTTAATAAAAATACAAATGCACATGACTTATTTAAATATCAAGGTACCTACAATGTTATTAATGATGCAAATTAACTTGACTAAATAGCTATTACAGTTAGGACCCTACAATAGTGTCTCCTATGACAAATGATCGACTAAATTATTAATTAACACCCCGCAAAAATATACATGGACTAAACAATCCAAAGATTCCCTCTGAGCGAGCACAATGGCAACAGAGGAAGAGAAACGTCTCCCTTTAAACAGGATGAGACCTCCAGCAGAACCAGGCTCAGGAAGGACAGCCATCTGCCTCAACTGGTTGGGGTGAGGATGAAAGGGGGAGAGAACATAAACACGGAGTTGTGGGACCAGTAGCTGCAGATCAGGCCTGTACATGCAGGTGCAGAACCAGAAATACCTGCATAGAGTTACAGAGAGAGAACAAACTACACACTACAAGAGCAATGAACAATAAAAAGCTTAAAAAGTAATAACGAGATGTATTACATTCAAGCAACTCGGTAAAAATGGGATTTTAAAAGGTGTTTTTTAAAAAGTCACTCATCCTGCGAGCTTTATCTCCTCAGGGAGTGAATGGAGAGACACCAGGATTGAGGTGATGTAATGTTTTCTGCTGAAACCAGTAAGAAATTGAGCTGCTGCGCTCTGACCTCGCTGGAGGTGACAGACTGACGAGTTAACTTACAGTCTGCAACAGAAGTAGACATCTAGAGGTTGTTAGTCAGTCTGTTGTGGATAGCTTCTACATACAACACACTGTACATCACTGGAAAGGTGACTCTTTTACAAGCTTCACATAAGAATGACAGAGCCAAGGTTAAAATGTTCTGAAATGAGGGCCCCTTTTAATGTGAGCACTAAAGATAAAGTTTAATTAGAAATGCACCTCCCCCATCTGCAATATCGAAGAGATGTCATCACAGGTCATCAGAGAGATTGTCTCTTTCCTGTGACCTACATAGTTTCCTGATTTCCTAATTATAGTCATTGTCAAGGGATGGGGCAGGGAGTGTTGCATCACAGTCCATTTTACTCTTCATTAAAAAAATAAAACTAAAAAGTTTGAAATGATTTGGCAAGCCATACATTTACAGTTTTAAATAACAAAAAGATATGTATTGTATTATTTAAACAACGAGTCCACTCATTACAGTAAACTCTACTTTAGAACCATGGTTAATAAAGGGGGAGAACTCAAAAAGTAAAGGCACGATTCATTTAAATACTGTAACTTTAAATTAAAGTTATTGATGTGCATCAGCGTCATTAATGTATTTTAATAATGGACAAATAATCCTGCCCTAATAGGATACACATTTATACAAAAAACTGACTGTTTGGCATTTAGTCTGACTATAACATTTTATCATACACACCAGTACCATCATGGTTTCATTGTAAATCACTAAGTCTGTGCATTGAGCATACTTACTGAATGTAGGCACTAGTCCTGTTCCGCTGATAGACACATGGTGGCGATGTGGAGTTAGCGCACCTGGTATTCTGTCCACGAAGAAGAACACCGCGGCTCCTGATTGGATGATAGCTGACAACAGCGAAGAAAACACGACTGGCTGTGACCGTAAGACAGAAATGCAATGATATGAAGTTTTTTGTCAGGGAATTGAGATAATAACTGACATTTCTGTATTTGGAAGACAATAAACAAGATGTAGTGAGATGTCGGGGCTTGTTCCGTTCCTTGGCCGTGTGTACACGCTGTCCAGTCGGGTCCTGTGGAGAGCTTCTCCCGGTGTCTCTCCGCTGCTCAGACCGCTACCAACTGGGCTGACATGTGTTTTTACAGTCGGTAAAAAAGACCTGACAGACCTTCCAGCCCTGATAGAGGACGAGCTTGAAGAGCAGTTTGTGAGAGGATCTGGACCCGGAGGGCAGGCCACCAACAAAACCAGCAACTGTGTGGTGCTCAAGCACGTCCCTACTGGGATTGTAGTCAAGGTGAATCTTCAACTGGGTATATTTGTCTTTAGAGGCGCCTCCAGAAAGTTTTCAAATGGGAGGTGGGGCTAGATCGGACTACTGATGAGCTTGAGGTGGCACACAGAAAATCAAAGGATGGAACTGAATTTGAGGTTTAAAATTAGACCTGAAAGTTATGTTAATAGGAGAATTATGGAATGGCATACTGATGTGGTTAGTTTTCGTATTTCATGGTTAATGTTACTAATTATCTGATACAGGTTCACATATTCAGGTGTCCTCCCTTCAAGATAGTCCAGGAGAAGAAATACTGTAGTGTATTTAAGGGGGGAAAAGTTCAGCCACTGGCAAGACATCCATAGTTTATGGTTTTAAAGAGTCTTGTCTACATGTGACGACAATTTCTGTAATTACAGTAATTTAGGTTACTAAAAAATGTGGTTTCGTTCTTACAAGGCTGCCCATTGCTATATTTTAGTAGTTACCTTTATTAATAGAAAGGCTACGTTCAATATACTTTTACAAAAT